>NW_027261190.1:0-135000 GCF_043641665.1 Enoplosus armatus
AACTGAATACTTGTATTTAATTTCCTTAGAATTCCACCAACAACAAAACTCATCACAGCTATCAGCTGAATGGCCTTCAAGAAGGAACCAATTACACTTGTGAGGTAAAATAAAAGTGGATTATAACTATTCTATCCTTAACACTGATTGCATAATATATAAAACTACAACTGTTTTCAACCTAATCTCAGGGGCTTTGTGTTTAATAAATTATATTGAAATACCAGTCTCAAAAAATATGTATTATATGGACTATCTATATATTTTATGCATTAATTTTCAACCATCGGCATTTAGCATTTAGCCAGATATTTCCCCTCAAGAGCTGGTGGAGAGCAAAACAGAGATAAAAGGAGAGTGAATATTGGACTTGCATTCATCATCACAACCCCAAATTAATGCTAATGTTGCTCCATGTCTTCTGGATAAATAGGCTGTTAGCCAACACAGTCGATATATCAACTTTATAAGGTGATGTGTCAGTGTTTTGTTTACAGCTTGTTGCGCTGCCCCCAAGTGGCCCCCAAAAGAAGTTTATTTTGTCAATCTACAAGGTCAAGAATGAACTGTCATGCTCAACATTTCTTGTTTCACAGATTGCAGCTAACGAAGTGGATGCAGTGAGGAAAACATTCAGTGTTCAAGTCATGCACATTCAAAAAGGTGGGGGAGGTTGTTTTATTGCTGCTGATCCACACAATCACTATGCATCATAGTAGGTGCTATGCAAACCTCTCTTTTCATTTTGTTGTGGAGATATAAGTGATATAATATTTAAGTGTCTGTTGGACCATGAATACAGTCTGTGTATATTTAATACATGTGTGATCAATCCCATCAGTCTTTCATCCCTTTAAGTAATACTTTGGAATTTGGGGAAATATTCTTATTATGCTTCCAGTCTTTATGCTAAACTAAAATAATCTACTCCCAGCTCTAGCTCCATAATTAGCACACAGGCATGACAGTGGTATCAATCATCTCATTTTAACTCTCGGCAGTAATTAGTAACGCATTTTCCAAAATGTCAAACTACTTCTTTAAGGTCTGTCACTGAATTATCATGTAATCACAACTCCCCACTCCTCAGAAGGTGCCTTGCAACTCTCTGTCACTCTCTCCTGGGCTTTGATGCTTCCACTGGGCCTGGCTGTGGTAGCCATACTTGTAGTCTTACTGGCTGCTCTCACCAGGAGGAGGCCCAAGCTGCAGATGAAGAAACTTGACATAAAACCAGGTGCGAAGACAAACCAAATACTTCATGTAAAATCACTGCTTGCATTTCATGAAAGCTAATCAAAATAAGTCATGATAATAATCCATTTTACACCATTTGACAGAGAACCTTTCTTGTACCTCTGTTCTGTCTTTTCCATTACTGGCATGATGTGAAATACAACCAGATTTCTTATTTTCATCCATTCAGATGTTATCAAGCAGCATCAAGAAAGCGGGACTCAGGAGGAAGTGATGGCATTGCCCAGAAACAGGCTGACCCCTCCTCGTCTTCTGATTTGCTACAGCAGTTATGATGGGCCCGCTCATGTCAAAGCTGTCATGCAGTTAGGGGCCTTCATACAACAACACATGGCCACTCAGGTAGTGGACATGACATGTCGTGGCACTAATGCCTTTTCCTACAGGTGTGCTGATTCAGTGGAATCGGACAGGCAGAAACAAATTATGAATACATCCATCCATTCATTTTCTACTGCTTATCCGGGGCCGGGCACGCGGTGGCAGCAGGCTAACCAAGGTGGTCCAGACATCCCTCTCCCTAGCAATGTTTTCTAGGGAGATCTCGAGGCGTTCCCAGGCCAGATGAGATATGTAATCCCTCCAACGTGTTCTGGGTCTAACCCGGGGTCTCCTACCAGTTGGACATGTCCAGAAATCCTCCAAAGGAAGGCGCTCAGGATTCATCCTGATCAGATGCCCGAACCACCTCAACTGGCTCCTTTCGATGCAAAGGAGCAGCGGCTCTACTCCGAGCTCCCTTCGGATCCCTTTTGAGGTCCTCCCCCTATCTCTAAGGCTGACCCCAGCCACCTTGATGAGGAAACTCATTTCGGTCGCTTGTATACCCAATCTCATTCTTTCGGTCCTTACCCAAAGCTCATGACCATAGCTAGGGGTTGGAAGGTAGATCGAGTGGTAAATCAAAAGCTTTGCCTTCCGGCTTAGCTCCCTCTTCACCACAACAGTTCAATACAACACCTGCATTAGTGCTGACACCGCATCAATCCGCTGGTCGATCTCACGCTCTATTTTACTCTCACTTGTGAACAAGACCCCGAGATACTTGAACTCCCTGCTTGAGGCAGTAACTCAGATTGCTCAGGCAGGGAGCAATCCACCTTTTTCCAGGAGAGAACCATGTCCTCGGACTTGGAGATGCTGACTCTCATCACGACCACTTTGCACTCGGCTGCAAACCGCCCCAGTGCATGCTGTGGGTCACAATCTGATGAAGCCAACAGAGCCACATCATCTGCAGAGAGCAGAGAAGCAATTCTGAAGTCCCCAAACCAAACACTCTCCTCTCCCGGCTGTGCCTTGAGATCCTGTCCATGAATATCACAAACAGAATCTGTGACAAGGGACACCCATCGAAAACGTATTTGACTTTTGTGCAGAATATACAGATACAGCTTGCACTATATATATATATATATACAGTATATATATATATATATATACACATATACATATAAGGACCAGGTGGCTTGTAGCAACGGCCCCGATGACCCCATACTCCCACAGTACCCCTCACAGGACCCCCCGGGGACACGGTCATAAGCCTTCTCCAAGTCCACAAAACACATGTAGACTGGATGGGAAACCCCACCCCCCACCCCAGTAAGCCCCCAAGGGTCCACTGTCCACAAGGCTAGGACGGAAATACAAAAAAGGATAACTGTCATCTTACAAAGCTAATTATTATATTGACAATTTCTGTGTTTCAATCTTTTCTTTAATATGAAATAGGGGTGTGTAAAATGTGTTATTAGAACACTTTGTCGTGACAGTGTTCTCCTTTGTTCTTCCCAGGTGTGCTTGGACCTGTGGGACTCTCTGAGCGTGGCTGAGGAGGGCAGTATGGCCTGGCACTGCCGTCAGATCCGGGAGAGCGACTTTATCTTGGTGATCTGTTCTTGGGGCTTCAATCGCAGACCTAAGCCAGAGCCAGAGGGTGACAACAAAGATGAGGCAGACAGAGGGCTGGACTTTGGGTCCAACGCCTTCAGCTCTGATGTAGCCATCAGACTTGTCGGAGAGGAGGTGGGACGAGCCAAAGCCAGGGGCCAGGACATGTCCAAATACATGGCGGCCATTTTTGAGTACTCTGAGGAAACAGACATTCCCACTGAGCTGAGGCTGGTATCTCACTACACGCTGACAAGTGACTTACCGCTGCTCTTCTCCCACCTCCATGGAGTGGCTCTGCATAGGCCGGGGGGTTACCTGAAGATAAACTACATCTCAGAGGAGGGCTTTTCTAAGTCACCAGCCGGAGCAGCTCTGCAGTTAGCAATCTACGAGGCTGGGATGGCAATGAGGGCAAAAAGGTATCACTCTGTGGAGGGAGGGAACTAAACACTAAAAAAAGCAATCCAATACGCCCTAACTTAATGGTGGTCCTCAGCCCAGTATAGGAGAATAGTTGGCTTACATAGCCAGACCTATCTCCACACTTCGGAGAAAGGTCTAGCTCAACCCATTATCATTCTGGGACAGGAGAAAAAAACGCTCTGGCTTGTTTGTATTTCTTTAAACCAATCACAATCGTCTTGGACAGCGCTAAGCCCAGGATGCAGTGACTGTGCCCTTGCAAAACGGTAACACGCAGACTGAAATAGTTGGCCAATGGCAGTCTTATCCCAACAGCCTACATCCGGTGAGTCAGACTACCTGAAGATAGACACTGATGATGGCCACAAACTTAACGGTTCCCTTAAATAATTGACCAACTAATCACCTCTGCCTCAGTTGTGCTGCAATGGCAGCAGCAGTGCACTTTGACCTCTAAAATGTGTTAACATGGTATATGTGTGTGTGTGTGTACAGGAAGGATTTGTTAAAAGAACGTCCAGTAATGTGTGTAATGGTCAAAAAAGCTATCTTAGTCTTACAAAAGACATTTTCTGTTTGTTTTCTTGCAGTGTCATGTGAAGTTATTATGAAATGAAAAACTTGTAATACAAGCATTGTACATAAATAAACAATTAATCTCATACGCGAGTTATTGAAGTTATCGTTTGAGAATGTTTGCCTTGAAGTACATACTGAACATTGTATACATGTATGTTTACAGTCATGCTTATAGTTTATGTATACATGTGCATATCTCATATATTCAAGAATGGATTAATAGGTCCCATCATTTGTAATGTTATGCTGATGTAAGGTGACGTGGATAAATGTGAGTTGTCTTGCATTTTGTGTTGTATTTTTGTGAAATTTAGATTTTCTTTTAGGCATCTAATCATCTAATAAAATAAGATTAAAACAAGTTTTCTTTGGCTCATCAAATATGTCATATATGGCTTATTCATGACATTTGTGTATGACTGAATGGGAGGTATTGTCGATGCTGTAGGTTGCCAGGCTGCAGAAAAACCTCTATCTGTCTAGAATAATTTTGGTAATCAACCATGTCTGAATACAGTTGATTAGATGCCATTTTAGTTTTTAAGTGAAGGATTGGTTTGTTAATTATGAACCTTTCGCGTGTATATATAATTAACAATTCAAATTGTAATTACAGTTTAGTGACTTGAGCAACAAGGTCTGGCAACCCGGTTGGAGGAGGCATCGTTGTGAGCCATAGACTGTTTAAAGCATATTGGGTTAAGTTAAAGGGATCTGATGAGGAACAACCTGCAACAAATGTGCTGTGTGGTTGTTGGGAATATTCACAACAACGTAAAGGACTTGGTTGGAATATTGATACAGTAGCAGTCGAATATGGTTTAAATGGGTTAGATTATGGGCTAAATATTGTGTGGGGTAATTTTCATCCCAATGTGGACTTGCCACTTGTGGAGCAGAAAAGAGAATGGACTGAAAGGAATGTGGATAACATTGGATATCAGAATCAGATTCAGAATCAGAAATACTTTATTGATCCCCAGGGGGAAATTGTACAGTACCGGTGCTCCCATTCAAGAGTAGAAAGCAGCATAAATTAGAAATGAAAGTATGTAAAAAATATAAAAATGAGAAATAGAAAATAAAAATATACACATTTACAATATTTTCAAATATGAAAAATAAAAGTAAAAAATATATACAATAGCAATGTATATGTATGTATGTGTATATATATATATATATATATATATATATATATATACATATGTACAGTGCATCCGGAAAGTATTCACGGCGCTTCACTTTTTCCACATTTTGTTATGTTACACCCTTATTCCAAAATGGATTAAATTAATTTTTTTCCTCAAAATTCTACACACAACACCCCATAATGACAATGTGAAAAAAGTTTTTTTGAAATTTTTGCAAATTTATTAAAAATAAAAAACTAAGAAATCACATGTACATAAGTATTCACAGCCTTTGCCATGAAGCTCAAAATTGAGCTCAGGTGCATCCTGTTTCCACTGATCATCCTTGAGATGTTTCTGCAGCTTAATTGGAGTCCACCTGTGGTAAATTCAGTTGATTGGACATGATTTGGAAAGGCACACACCTGTCTATATAAGGTCCCACAGTTGACAGTGCATGTCAGAGCACAAACCAAGCATGAAGTCAAAGGAATTGTCTGTAGACCTCCGAGACAGGATTGTCTCGAGGCACAAATCTGGGGAAGGTTACAGAAAAATTTCTGCTGCTTTGAAGGTCCCAATGAGCACAGTGGCCTCCATCATCCGTAAGTGGAAGAAGTTCGGAACCACCAGGACTCTTCCTAGAGCTGGCCGGCCATCTAAACTGAGTAATCGGGGGAGAAGGGCCTTAGTCAGGGAGGTGACCAAGAACCTGATGGTCACTCTGTCAGAGCTCCAGAGTTCCTCTGTGGAGAGAGGAGAACCTTCCAGAAGGACAACCATCTCTGCAGCAATCCACCAATCAGGCCTGTATGGTAGAGTGGCCAGACGGAAGCCACTCCTTAGTAAAAGGCACATAGCAGCCCACCTGGAGTTTGCCAAAAGGCACCTGAAGGACTCTCAGACCATGAGAAACAAAATTCTCTGGTCTGATGAGACAAAGATTGAACTCTTTGGTGTGAATGCCAGGCGTCACGTTTGGAGGAAACCAGGCACCGCTCATCACCAGGCCAATACCATCCCTACAGTGAAGCATGGTGGTGGCAGCATCATGCTGTGGGGATGTTTTTCAGCGGCAGGAACTGGGAGACTAGTCAGGATAGAGGGAAAGATGAATGCAGCAAAGTACAGAGACATCCTGGATGAAAACCTGCTCCAGAGCGCTCTTGACCTCAGACTGGGGCGACGGTTTATCTTTCAGCAGGACAACGACCCTAAGCACACAGCCAAGATATCAAAGGAGTGGCTTCAGGACAACTCTGTGAATGTCCTTGAGTGGCCCAGCCAGAGCCCAGACTTGAATCCGATTGAACATCTCTGGAGAGATCTGAAAATGGCTGTGCACCGACGCTTCCCATCCAACCTGATGGAGCTTGAGAGGTGCTGCAAAGAGGAATGGGTGAAACTGCCCAAAGATAGGTGTGCCAAGCTTGTGGCATCATATTCAAAAAGACTTGAGGCTGTAATTGCTGCCAAAGGTGCATCAACAAAGTATTGAGCAAAGGCTGTGAATACTTATGTACATGTGATTTCTCAGGTTTTTTATTTTTAATAAATTTGCAAAAATCTCAAATAAACTTTTTTCACGTTGTCATTATGGGGTGTTGTGTGTAGAATTTTGAGGAAAAAAATGAATTTAATCCATTTTGGTATAAGGCTGCAACATAACAAAATGTGGAAAAAGTGAAGCGCTGTGAATACTTTCCGGATGCACTGTATGTATTGCACTATTGTGTTTGACCATATATGTATTGCACTGACATTTAAGAATAAGTAATAGTGAGGTAGTATATGTAGAAGCAGGTCCAGATTTCCAGTCTGTTTCTTCTGAGTGTCTGACACTCTGAGGGAGGAGTTGAACAGTTTGATGGCCACAGGCAGGAATGATTTCCTGTGGCGCTCAGTTGTATATTTGGACTCTGGATCACTGTTACACCACAGTCATTAACGCTTTTCACGCCGTCACCCGCGCTGCATTGGGACACTCTGACCATGACATAGTCCACCTGATTCCTGCATACAGGCAGAAATTAAAACTTTCTAAGTCTGTTGCGAGAACTTCGAAGAAGTGGACCAGTGAAGCTGCAGAGGACCTGAAGGCGTGTTTGGACTGTACTGACTGGGATGTTTTCAGGACTGCTACCAACAGTCTGGATGAGTACACAGAGGTTGTGACTTCATATATCAGCTTCTGTGAGGACTGCTGCGTACCAACTCGGACCAGGGTGAGTTATAACAACGACAAACCCTGGTTCACAGAAAGACTGCGACAGCTGAGGTTGGAAAAGGAAGAGGCGTTTAAGAGTGGCAACAGAGCAGAGTTTAAGGAAGCCAAGTACAAGTTTAGCAAGGCGGTGAGGGAAGCTAAACGACTGTACTCAGAGAGACTACAAGACCAGTTCTCCTCCAACGACTCTGCTTCTGTGTGGAGGGGGCTCAGACAGATCACCAACTACAAGCCAAGAGCCTCTTCAACACCTCACTGGAGACATGCCACGTGCCAGCCTGCTTCAAGGCCTCCACCATCATCTCCGTCCCCAAAAAACCAGGGCCCACAGGATTAAATGACTACACACCCGTCGCCCTGACCTCTGTGGTCATGAAATCATTTGAACGCCTGGTTTTGTCCCACCTCAAATCCATCACCGACCCTCTGCTGGACCCCCTGCAGTTCGCCTACAGAGCCAACAGGTCTGTAGACGACGCCGTCAACTTGGCCCTACACTTCATCCTCCAGCACCTGGACTCCGCAGGATCCTATGCCAGGATCCTGTTCGTGGACTTCAGCTCTGCCTTCAACACGATCGTCCCGGCTCTTCTTCAGGACAAGCTCTCCCAGCTGAACGTGCCTGACCCCACCTGCAGGTGGATCACAGATTTCCTGTCTGACAGGAAGCAGCACGTGAAGCTGGGGAAACACGTCTCAGACTCGCGGACGATCAGCATCGGCTCCCCTCAAGGCTGTGTTCTTTCTCCTCTACTCTTCTCCCTGTACACCAACAGCTGCACCTCCAGTCACCAGTCCGTCAAGCTCCGTCAAGCTCCTGAGGGAGCTGAACATCATCTCTTCAGGACCTGTACTCCTCCAGGACCCTGAGGAGAGCAGGGAAGATCGCTGCTGACCCCTCCCACCCTGGACACCATCTGTTCGACCCCCTCCCCTCTGGCAGGAGGCTGCGGTCCATCAAGACCAAAACCTCCCACCACAAAAACAGTTTCTTCCCCTCTGCAGTCAACCTGACGAACTTACATTGACCCCCCCCCGAACACAAACACAAGTTATACGTTATATTAACGTACATCACCCCTGTCCCCCCTGCGTTACATTAACGCACCCACCCCCTACTGGACACTTTATTTTGGTCACTACACTGTTTGTTATTTATCTTATCTTATTTTTATTTTACCTTTTATATTCTACATATTTGTTGTCAAAACAATAGCACCTTCAGACCACGGCAAATTCCTTGTAATGTATGTTACTTAGTAATAAACAGTTTCTGATTCTGATATGCATCTTGTCACGACTGAGCAAGGCAAAAAATGAACCCACACACACGACTCAAACAAAGTACAAATATATAATAAAGAGTATTTATTTATAACAAAATATGAAGCTTGACAAAGCAAGAGATATCTACAAAGTTAACAACAGAAAATCACTCCCAAAAAGTGGAGGAACAAAACTAGGAAAAACAAGACAGTAAAGTGAACAAATTAACAAGAACACTGAAACAACTCACACAGGGACTAACAGGAAATCTTGACATGGAATTACCGCTGGTTATCATGGCACTGAGGACAAGACAAACTGCCACAAGACAAAGGGAGACGCAGACTATTTAAACATGAGGTGAGTGAACACAGGTGGAAACAATCAGGGGGACTGACAATCACAAAGGCGGGAAACACGAGGGCAGGAAGTAAAATGTTCTGAAACGAGAGGGCACACAATACTACAAAATAAAACAGGAAATGACAAGACAACATGACTAAATGAGACAAAAACGGTAACTTAACGTAAATGACGAGACATGACACATCCTGCCAAAAGTGTTTTAACAGAATGCTGGGAACATAATGAGACAAAAGTTTTGGGTGGATTGGTGATGCAAAGGCCATCAATTACAGTACAGCCCCACAGTTTCAATTTCTTCCATTCTTCCCTGGTTGTTCTCCTTGCCAAGTATAGACCTCAATATACAGCAGCAATTGAAGGACAAGTCAAAGCAACTTTCAGTATGCCGCAAAGTTTGATCAGCATTTTTCAGACTCTGTGTTCATATTCACAGATGGCTCCAAAGATCCTGTTACAGGGTGTGCAGGTGCAGCAGCTTATATCCGAGTGACTGAATCATATATTAGGAAAAGAGTGTCAGACCACTTGTCAGTATACCTCAGAGCTATTGGCAATATTATTGGCCTTGCAGTGGATAGAAGAGAAGGAAATAAATAACACTGTTATTGCATCTGACAGCTTTGCAGCACTAACAAGCATGAGATCTGGCAGATCATCATTTAGGACAGATATTCTTAATGAAATATTTCTTTTCAATTCAATTCAATTCAATTTTATTTATATAGCGCCAAATCACAACAAAAGTCATCTCATGACACTTTACAAATAGAGCAGGTCTAGACCGACTCTTTATAATGTTATTACAGGAAGACTTCCGGATGTGCTTTGCCGTGTGAAGACGTGTGTGCGGAGGCTCCGTGTAAAAGTAGTCAAAAATATTAATATCGCCATATTTGTATCATTTTGGGGGGGCTGGACGAATAAGATTCTGTTTTGGGAGTGAACGAGTGCGTTCTCAGTGCAGTTTACGACCGAAAATGACCTCCAGATCGACTCGAACGGGCGGAGAAAAGCCGCCGGTGGTTAGCAACTTGACCTCCTCGGCTAGCAAGGGTGATATTAGCCTAACACGTGCCGACGACATGCCTCAGTGGGCTAAGGATATGATGTCCGAGATTAAAAACGGCAACGTTGAGAATACGAAATACAGGGAGGAGACAAAGACCGAGATCGTGAGGTGCAAAGAAGAAGTAGAGAAAGGAAGGAAAGAGACGAAGGCCGAGATGGAAAAATGGGCTAGGAGCGTGGAAGAGAATGCTAAAGCTCAGTTTGAGTTGCTACGTGGGGAGGTGAGGCTGATTAGCGATCATACTAGCAGTTTGGCTAATAGGATGGACGAACGGAAAAAAGAGGTGGATGAAATATTGAATGGTCAGTCTGACAGCATAACCAACATTGAGACAAAACTGAAAGAAATGGAGAAGGAGGTACTGAAGCTGAGGGGACGGAGTGAAGACCTCGAGGCACGATCACGACGCAACAACATACGTGTCGTGGGGGTAAGAGAAGGGGCCGAGACGGGCAAAAAGCCGTCAGACTTTATGGCGGGCTTGCTGAAAGACAAGTTGGGACTAGCAGTAACACCGACGCTTGATCGAGCACACCGGACACTCGGCGCGAGACGAGACGGGAACGGAGTTCCGCCGAGAGCGTTCGTCGTGAGATGTCACTACTTTACAGAGAAAGAGGAGATAATGAAGAAGGCGAGAGAAATGGAGAGAACACCGGAGGGTCGGAGCGGACAGATTCACATCTTCCCGGACTACACCCAGGAGGTAAACAGTAAGAGAGCAGCCTTCAAAGAAGCAAGAAGCCTCCTGCGGGCCTGCACGGGGATCAGATATGGGCTGCGTTACCCGGCAACCCTGGTGATTACGCCAGAAGGAGGGCAAACGAAAATCTTCGAGAGCCCAAAAGACGCCGTGGATTACATCAAGAAGAAACTGAACCCTGGGTGAAGCATATAGACTGGTTTCAGCTTGGCTAAGTAGAAATGTACACATGCTTACACTGTTGAAATGGGATGACTACTGCAAGCAGGATTTTGTTGACTAGATTTGACAATATTGACAAAGAAATATTTGTTTCAGTGTGTATTTAAGTGGGGATATGCACATGCACTCACATATATTGCTGGGTGTATGTATATATATTTTTTTTTTTTCTTTGTATATAGATATATAATTCTCATCCCATCCTAGGAGCTACGGTTGCCCTGTCATATTATTGTTTTGTCTTATTCAAGGTTTAAGAATTGATTTTTCCCCCTTGGCTATTGTTGCCTACTGCCTATGGTATTGCCTTTTATTTCTATTTTTAATATTTTACATTATTTAGGATCTTGCTCTTGAGAGCTCCCTCTGTTTGTTTTTCCCATGAGGTGATTAAGTCAAAGGGGTGATGTTATACTTTTAAGGTTAGGGGGTGATATACACGGAGCCGCACACGGTAGGCTTGGTGTGTAGGAGGATGATGGACCGGTTGGCCACGAGAGAGCTCGTTAAAGAGCACTGTGTTAGCGTTCATATATGTAATGTGTTATGTGTTAGCTGTGTCTGTGTGTGTGACACCCCCCCCTCCCTCCCCAGACCCTCTCCTTTTAACCTTTTTGTTTTTGCTGCCAAATCTTCAAGGTGTGATCCGGAAAGTGGGTATCATAGGGGTGCAATGGTGATTCCGGGCTGCGGACTCCTGACATGGCACCAAACATGGATGCGAGCAGAATGGACACAAAATTGATGAGCTGGAACGTAAGGGCGATCAATAAGCCGGCTAAACGGAGTAAGATATTTTCGCATTTGAGAGACCAGGGAGCGGAGATAGTTTACTTACAGGAGACGCATTTGTTGAACAAGGACCACCTCAAGCTTTGTAGGGGGGGATTCAATCAGATTTATCACTCAAATTTCAATAGTAAGAGTCGAGGAGTGGCCATCCTTATACACAGGAATGTACAATTCGTAGAAACAACTACTATAAAAGATAAACATGGTCGATATGTTATTGTGGTTGGAAAATTATTCAATATGCCAGTGGTGTTGGCAAACATATACGCACCCAATTGGGATAATGTTCAATTTTTTAAGGACTTATTCTCATTACTGCCTAATTTGGACGCTCATAATCTGATTCTAGGGGGAGACCTAAACTGTGTCCTAGACTCAACCTTGGACCGCTCTAGCCCAACATCCAATGTATTAAGTAAATCAGCACAATGCATTAACTCTTTTTGTAAAGCATATGGTGTGTTTGATCCATGGAGATTCATAAACCCAACCTCCAGACAGTACTCCTTTTACTCCCCACCACATCAAACATATACTAGAATTGACTATTTCTTATTAGATAATAAACTGACTTCTATAGTAACAGATGTAGAATACACTGGTATAGTAATATCTGATCACAGCCCGGTCATGTTGAAACTTCACTTTCCTGAGAATACGCCACCTCAGAGAATGTGGCGCCTTAATAGCAGGCTATTGGCAGATGATGATTTTACAAAATTCATAAACTCGCAAATAGTCTTTTTCTTAGAACTTAATGATACCCCTGATATAAGTAATGGCACTCTGTGGGAATCCTTAAAAGCTTATTTACGAGGACAAATAATTTCATACAGTGCTGGTGAAAGGAAGAGAAAGATGAAACGTACCACGGAATTAATAAAAGCAATAAAAGAAGTTGACCTGGCAAATTCTATGACTCCCTCTGAGGAGCTACATAGAAAGCGGATTTTGCTCCAAACTGAATATGATGTCTTGATAAGTCAATGTGAGGAGGATCTATATCTTAGGTCAAGACAGGATCTCTATGAGCATGGTGAGCGTGCGGGTAAGCTCCTGAGCTACCAGTTGAAGCAATCAGCAGCTGCTGGCAGGATAGTACAGATAGGAGATAACCTGGGAAACAAAATTATAGATCAGAAGGGTATTAACGACCAATTTAAATCTTTTTATAAGGATCTGTATACTTCAGAAACAGATGACAAGGAACGAGTGAAAATTTTTTTTGAAAATCTGGAAATACCATCCCTAGATGACGCAGATAGGGATAGATTAGAGGGACCCATGACGGCTAGGGAGATAGAGAATGCGATTCGGAATATGAAGACAGGCAAAGCGCCGGGCCCTGATGGGTTCCCAAGTGAGTTTTATAAAACATTCGCTTCTAAACTGATACCCCTGCTTTGTGGAGTATATAGGGAGGTCCTTGATAAAAAAGCTTTGCCTCAAACAATGTCACAGGCTTTGATCTCTGTACTCCTTAAGAAAAATAAAGACCCACTTAAATGTGAATCATACCGCCCAGTGAGTCTACTTGGCTGTGATTATAAGATATTGGCCAAAATATTGGCGGCTAGGATTGAGCTTGTTATAAGTAAAATAATTCATCCTGACCAGACAGGGTTTGTTGCTGGTAGACAACTTTCCAGTAATCTCCGTCGCTTGTTTAATGTGATATACACTGCTGAAGATAACATTGAGCCTGAGATTGTGATCTCCCTGGATGCCCACAAAGCCTTTGATAGAATAGAGTATTTCTATCTGTTCACGGCCCTCGAGAGATTCGGATTCGGTCCTAAATTTCGCTCGTGGATTGAGATAATTTATGCGAACCCCCAGGCTATGGTAAGAACAAACAATATAATATCTGAACCTTTTCCTCTGTTTCGGGGGACAAGGCAGGGTTGCCCCTTGTCGCCCATGCTCTTTGATGTGGCAATTGAGCCCCTCGCAATAATGCTGAGGCATGCTGCTGAGCTCGGGGGAATACACAGGGGCACGCAAATTCATAAGTTGTCTTTATACGCTGATGACCTCCTCCTCTTCCTGTCGAATCCTGTCACGAACATCCCGGTAGCTCTTGGTATTATCGAAGACTATGGGAGGGTGTCGGGTTATAAAATTAACCTGGGAAAAAGTGTCCTTTTCCCAATTAATAAACAGGCGAGGAAACTTTCATTCCAGGCCTATCCCTTTACAACAAATAAGGATAAGTTTACCTATTTAGGTATCAATGTAACAAGGAGGTATAAAGATTTATTTAATCATAATTTTAAAGTAACATTGGATACGGCAAAATTAGATATGGAAAGGTGGTCATCCCTCCCCCTATCATTAGCAGGGAAGATAAATTCTGTTAAAATGAACATAATGCCACGGTTCCTCTATTTATTCCAGACGGTACCAATTTTCATACCGAAGTCATTTTTTAAAGAACTGAATAAATGTACATCCACCTTTATCTGGGAAAAAAAAGTCCCCCGGATAAGAAGGGAGTTCCTTGAGAGACAGAGGGAAGAGGGAGGCCTGGCCCTACCAAATTATATGCACTATTATTGGGCTGCTAATATACATAAGGTGTTGTTTTGGGTCTCAAAGTTGGATGACGATGAAACTCCAGTGTGGGTACATATGGAAAGATATGCATCTAGCCCGGTGTCCCTATGCTCCCTGGTCTGCGCTCCTCTGCCCTTAAGCAAACACCTTTACACAAACAACCCTGTTGTATGTGACTCTATCAAAATCTGGGTCCAATTCAGAACACATTTTAAAAATAGAAACGCCCTCCTGTCTGCTCCCGTCTATGGCAATCACTTATTCTCCCCGGCCCTTGGGGGAACAGCATTTAGGGAATGGTATAGAGCTGGGGTGGAATGCGTCAAAAATCTTTTTAAAGGTGGTGTTTTCATGTCTGCTGCTCAGTTGGAGAAGGAATATGGAATCCCCTCAAAGACGAATTACTTAAGATATTTTCAGGTTCGAGATTTTGTGAAAAAGACATTCGCCTCATCCCTTGAGTTGCCGCGGAGTGGATGGATAGATGGGCTGCTAGACATGAATCCAACTCTTAAAGGGACGGTTTCCACGCTCTATGTGAGCATCCAGAAGGTGGCTTCCCCATCCCTTGATATCTTACAAAGGAAGTGGGAGGAAGAGTTAGAATTGGACATATCAGATGTTGACTGGAGACGGGCAGTGGAACTAATACACTCTTCTTCTGTATGTGTTAGACATGGATTGATACAGTTTAAGGTCTTACACAGACTTCATTTCTCAAGGGACAAACTGGCAAGAATGTATCAGGGGGCTGATCCGACTTGCCCTAGATGTAAACAGGTGCCAGCCAATATAGGTCATATGTTCTGGTCCTGTCCCAAGCTGAAAGAGTTCTGGGCCAGAATTTTTAGAACTTTCTCGTCAATCTATAACAAAGATATAGAGCCCGGCCCTCTGACAGCCATCTTTGGTGTGACACCAAGGGAAGCGCCACTAACAATCTCTCAAAGGAAAACAATAGCATTCTCTTCATTGCTGGCTAGGAGATTGATCCTACTTAACTGGATAAAGGCGACACCGCCATCCCATAAACGATGGGTAGAAGAGGTGATGGCACACCTTAAATTAGAACATATTAGATTCACCTTGCAGGGCAACACTAAGAAGTACTCTACGGTCTGGCAGCCTTTTATTTCCTACTTTGAACATGAGTTCTAATTAGCCCCAACATAGATGGCAGCTTTTGACCCCCCCCCCCTCCTTCCCTTCCCTTCCCACATGGGTGATGGGTATGTCTGATGTCTGATATTAGTATGGTATGTCTTGTTACTGTTTTGTCTGTGGTTTAGACCTGTATTTGAGATGTATGTTTTGAGTCCTGCTGTCTTTTTTTTAATTTATTTTTTTATTTTATTTTATTTTATTTTTTTTATTTTATTTATTTTTTTTTTTTGAATGGGATGTTTGTTGTTTGAACAGAAAATTCAATAAAAACACTTTGATAATAATAATAATATAATGTTATTACAGAGACCCAACAGTTCCCACCATGAGCAAGCACTTTGGCGACAATGGCAAGGAAAAACTTCCTTTTAAGAGGCAGAAACCTCAAGCAGAACCAGACTCTAGGTGGGCGGTCATCTGCTTTGACCGGTTGGGTTTGAGAAAGAGAGAGAGAGGGAGAGAGAGAGAGACATAGAGAGGGAGGGAGAAAGAGAGAGGGGGAGAGACAGACAGACAGACAGAAAGAGACAGAGAGAGAGATAGACATAAAGACACAGATAGACAGACCGACAGACGGACTAGCAGTAGAAATAGCAGCTATAATTATAATAATAATGGAAATATGACTGATGATAGTAGTTACAGCTGTAATAATAGCTGTAATAATAGCACAGTAGATCAAAATGATTATCTGATATTAGCTTGTTTACTAATACAGCTTTAGATGACAGAGATCTGATATTTAACAGTCCACACTTAATTTTCCTATTGTTTTGTCCTATAGCAGTGGTGGTCTTAATTTTTATTAGGTTTTTATTAATGACTGCTCTCCTGTTTAATTTTGATTGAATTAATTTAAGTGGTCGGGGGGGAGACACAGTCATTATGGGGTTTTGGGTGGGTAACTGCTCTAATGGAAGCGCAGAGAAGCGTGTAGGACTGCGACTCTGCATCCTGGTCTGGACTCTGGGTTGTCACGGTTTTGGTTCACTAATAAAGTCGGTCAGATTTCTAGATATGAGAGCCGCTCCATCCAAAGTGGGATGAATGCCGTCTCTCCTCATCAGACCAGGTCTCCTCCAGAAAGTCCGCCAATTATCTACGAAGCCCACATCGTTTGCTGGACACCACCTCGACAGCCAGCGGTTGAATGATGACATGCGGCTAAACATGTCATCACTGGTCAAATTGGGAAGGGGCCCAGAGAAAACTACGGAGTCCGACATAGTTTTTGCAAACGAACACACCGACTCCACGTTAATTTTAGTGACCTCCGATTGGCGTAACCGGGAGTCATTACCGCCGACGTGAATAACAATCTTACTGTATTTACGCTTATCCATGCATGCTAACAAGTACAACCTCATAGCCGTTAGCATGACTGTAGCCCGGTCTTGCTAAAACATCCTGTTTCCTTTCATATTAGATATCCAGAAATGTATTGATTGCTGACTTGTGCACTGTCAAGAAATCATCATGTACTGAGAATGTCTTTTGCAGCAAAACACTTTGATATTCTATGTGTCATTGTTATTTCTCCTCAGGTTGTATTCCATGGCCATGTTTTGAGTTGCTAGGAGAAGGAGACCCTAAAATCTGTCAGCACTATGTCCAAGCACCAAATGATGTGAAGATTGAGTTTGTACATGAGCCAAACCCCAAATATGACACAATGGTTGTCTCCTGGAAGCCCAGTTACTATGGTATGTTGATACAGATTGACAACGAAATACTCTCATCCTATATTCTAAAGCCAATTTCTGTATGCGGTTGTGATAAGGATACATAGCATGTCTTTAAATTGGGGCGAAAGTCATACAGTTGTTTGGTCAGTTTTTAAGACTGTAGCCAGTTTTGAAATTAAAATACCATGTCAGGCAGGAGTTACGTCCCCCAAATAATTTGTCATATCAGGGTTTGACATAAAGAAGATTTACTTCAGGTGACATACAGTGAATTATTTTTGAAAGGCGAAAATTATGCCTTGCATTATGAGAATGCTTCTAAGTACAGGTATGAGAGACAGCTCGTTGAATTATTCCAGGCTTTGACAGGTGACAGTATAACAGACTTTCTTGTTAAAAGTTTAATTGAGCATGCACTGAACTGGTGTAACACAAGCAGCACACACATGCATTTGACTTTGGAGTTTGTATGCAACTTAGATGATGGCTTGCCGAGTCCGTGACACTGACTTCACGCTGTCCTTTTGTGTTTGCTGCAGGCATCGCCTTCCTGCGAGGCTTTCAGGTGTCCCTCCAGGCTTTGGGAGGGTCTGGTGTTGCCTGTCAGCTCTTTCTCTTCCACCGTAACCTCTCCATCCCGGCTTCACATGCTCAAAGGGTAGGAAGGGCCCCGCTCGCTTTGGTCTGTGCTTCTTTTTCTGCCTAGAATGCCACTTTTAACGCAAATTCTTGTTAAAAGCAGTTCTCAACAACAAACAACTAAGCAATACTTTGAATATAAATACATTTACATTTTGATTACAGATTATTTCATCAGGGAGTGGATCTTAAATCTTTCCCACCCCAAAGACCAAAGACTTTCCCCTGGGAAGACACACCAGCAGCCAGTATCTTTTAGCTTCTGGACATACTCTCACATTATGACCTGGTGTTTATGAAATTATGTTATATTTTGGGTGGGATAACAGTGACATCATCCTTCAGAAAAACTGAAAATATGCCCTTATGATTTTATCAAGCTCATCAAGATCATTCAAAAGCTGTAATTATCACACGAGAGGCAACGTCACAGGAAGTCTGTTATTTAGCCTTTTGTTATGAGAATGTCCTGAAGGACTATGACACCATACACCATTGGACATGCTCACAACGGTGGGAACTCCACATGCATACATTTAAACCACATTAACACTTAATCCAATGAAAGGAACACACATTACTGTGTTTGACTTGGTAAACGATGAAAACGGTGAGGTTTCTAATAACCCTTATTTTGATAACTATAGGTTGTATGGGGCTGATTTTGTTTTTGAAACAAATCATTTTTGCTCAACCCTGTGTACACAACTCATCTGTCTAATTTTATATGTAATCTGCCAGTTTCAAAGAAGAGATATTTGCGTCACTATGTCCCACGACGATGCATTTTATGTCTGACATATTAGAAACAGATTAGTGCAATTTGCCCATTACTAGGCAACAAGTTGCTATCCACCTGCTTCATTTCGGTTTCTGTAATCAGAATCAGAATCAGAATCAGAAACTGTTTATTGCCAAGTAACATACATTACAAGGAATTTGCTGTGGTCTGAAGGTGCTATTGTTTTGATAACAAATAAGTAGAATATAAAAGCTAAAATAAGAATAAGAATAAAAATAAAAATAAAAAATAAGATAAGATAAATAACAACAGTGCAGTGACCAGAATAAAGTAAAGTGTCCAGATAAAGTGTCCAGTAGGGGGTGGGTGCGTTAATGTAACGCAGTGGGGACAGGGGTGATGTACGTTAATATAACGTATATTGTGTTAATTGTTTTACATGTAAAAACTATGTCCTATAGCATCCCTGGCTGAATGATGGTCTAACTCTTCACAAAACCTTTATAGATGACACACAGTGCTGTAGCTCCAAAACTGTGGGAACCATGAAGGTTGAAAAGCACTATATATGTGAGACCATTTGAGTCCATTTACTTTAACATCCTGATGGAATATGTCACAATAGCTTTACAATTTTCCTTGGATTATATGCTTTAGATTGAAAATGAATTAGCATTACTATCATTTATACTCAAATACCACTTTTTAACCCTTTTAACTCAACTTAATGACAATCTCTAATGGAGTCCTATAGGTGAGCATTTGAACTCACCTATAGAATATGTATATGAAATATGTATTCGCATAAAGCATTGGAAAATAGCACAAATCACACATGAAATGCAGCTTTAATCTAGCATTACTTCACTAAAGCATGCTTCACCTTACATACAAGCTTTATAATTTAACTAACAGAACCAATAATAACACAGCTTTAAGAACAGACTCATGAAATCAACAGATTATTTAAGTATTCTGGACCATACCAAAGGTCATTAACACATCCATACATGTCCTTGAGGCGTCATCATACAATAAAGAAAAGTGTGAAATTGTTAAAGTGTAGCAAGTGTTAAACCAACAAGTGACTTTTAAGAACTGCAATGCATAAACACCATATTGTTGCCTATGAAAGACAGGGATCATGTTTTAAAAAACGTGATATCTATTTAATGGTAAATGTTTCATGAAAGAACCACAAGTTAGTACCAGAGCTACAGGCTGCAATGACCACTCTGTACTAGTATTCTGGTACTCTGGGAGGCAAATCTGACCATAACCAAGTCCAAGTCTCATATCCAAATCTGCATATGCTCAAATCAAATCATCCTACAAAAAAGTAAGTAAAAAGTTCAAATTCAATCAAAAACACACAACGTCACATCACATAAAATGGCAACTCGACTCAACAATTCTTTGGGGAAAGTGTTGATAAACATATGTCAGCTGGGATTGGCTGTAGCCCCCCTGTGACTCTCAAGGATAAGTGGGTATAGCAAATAGATGGATGAATATATATAATATATAACAGCAATATATATGAGACTTTGTATGAGAAAGCCGTTCTATTTAACCACTAATAAAGAATATGTCAAAAACTCTTATCTCAGCTTATCAGATAAGTGTGCAGTGTGTTTGAAGTCATAATTGCCACTGAATTCTGCAGGTGTACAAGTCAGACCCTTTCCCCGGCCTCTCCCTTGGGTCCCAGTATGCTGTTACCGTCATGGCTCTGCCAGTGCCTGAGGAGTGGGAGAGGTTCTACCACAGCAAGATCTTTTCCACACGCTGTAAGACTACTTTAAGCTCTAGACTAGATATTATCTCATAAAGCACACACACACACACACACACACAGTTTCAGTGAACTTTGTGGTTGCTTCAGGGTAACCTTCAAAATCTAAATCCCTCCTTCTCTTGGCTTATTTACTGTACATATAATGACATCTCCTGCTCTGTCCCCAGAAAGCTCTCTGCTCTCTAAACTTTGCCCTTTTCATCATATATCTTTCAGTAAGACTATTGTCAAAACAATGGTGAATTTATAGTAATATGCGCTGGTTTTGCAGCATGTGCAGAGAAGAACGGTCTTGAGCAGTGCAAAAAAGGTGAGAATTTCTCATAGTTCCCAAATAAAGTCTGGTATAACAATAAATGTTTTCCTTCTTCGGTAATGCTTCAATTTACAGGTCCACAAATTTCATGGAAAGTAGGTGATAATTAGCAAGTTACGTATTTGAAATTTCTTTGAAATTATCCCCAAATTACCCCTAAATGTGTCCAAAATTACTGCAAAATTATTTAAGAATTATATTGTGCTCTTTCCTAATAAGCAGTTGCGGTTCAATTTTTCACAAAAGTTAAACTTGCTGAAAATCTATCAATCCATGAATAAATGCTGCAGCTCTTCAATAACCAAGAAATTCCTGCGTTTTGCTTCCCAGCTGTTGGGTAAAAGTGAAGGGGGTTAGCCCTGAAGTCGATCTGCCCAGGAGGAAAACAAAGTCTTCCCTGTGCTACCGACAAGGGTCTGGAAGCTAGCACAGGAGCTTTGGCCCTGCAGGAGGAGAAGGTTTTCAAGTCCGGGGTGGGGGGACCCAGTGGGGGAGTGGCGCCGGAATGGGCACCAGAACCGGAGACAGATGAGATGGCAACGGAACAGGGTTTAGCTAGTAGGAACTATCTAGATATCAGTTAACTTCGTATTACTTTCCTTGAAATGTATGTATGCATGTAATTATCACCTACTTATCATGAAATTTGCGGACCTGTAAAATGAAGCGTTACCGTTTCTTCTTATGATCAGCTTGACATCATGTCAATATTTTATGGTCTGGTTGTAGACTGGTATCCCAAATATATTGAGGTCCAACATGAAGGGACTGCCATCATAGTGACCTTTAACCTGGCTCCCCCGAACCTGGGCATCAGAAGCTACTTCTCACTGTGTTACGCAAACGGCATAATGAAATACACAGACATAACACCTGTGAGTTGTTTCAACTTCTGCAGCTTTATATTTTGCCAATGCCTTGCTTCTATTATGTGTATTACGGAACTATTTGATAATTAAGTGAACTGAATACTTGTATTTAATTTCCTTAGAATTCCACCAACAACAAAACTCATCACAGCTATCAGCTGAATGGCCTTCAAGAAGGAACCAATTACACTTGTGAGGTAAAATAAAAGTGGATTATAACTATTCTATCCTTAACACTGATTGCATAATATATAAAACTACAACTGTTTTCAACCTAATCTCAGGGGCTTTGTGTTTAATAAATTATATTGAAATACCAGTCTCAAAAAATATGTATTATATGGACTATCTATATATTTTATGCATTAATTTTCAACCATCGGCATTTAGCATTTAGCCAGATATTTCCCCTCAAGAGCTGGTGGAGAGCAAAACAGAGATAAAAGGAGAGTGAATATTGGACTTGCATTCATCATCACAACCCCAAATTAATGCTAATGTTGCTCCATGTCTTCTGGATAAATAGGCTGTTAGCCAACACAGTCGATATATCAACTTTATAAGGTGATGTGTCAGTGTTTTGTTTACAGCTTGTTGCGCTGCCCCCAAGTGGCCCCCAAAAGAAGTTTATTTTGTCAATCTACAAGGTCAAGAATGAACTGTCATGCTCAACATTTCTTGTTTCACAGATTGCAGCTAACGAAGTGGATGCAGTGAGGAAAACATTCAGTGTTCAAGTCATGCACATTCAAAAAGGTGGGGGAGGTTGTTTTATTGCTGCTGATCCACACAATCACTATGCATCATAGTAGGTGCTATGCAAACCTCTCTTTTCATTTTGTTGTGGAGATATAAGTGATATAATATTTAAGTGTCTGTTGGACCATGAATACAGTCTGTGTATATTTAATACATGTGTGATCAATCCCATCAGTCTTTCATCCCTTTAAGTAATACTTTGGAATTTGGGGAAATATTCTTATTATGCTTCCAGTCTTTATGCTAAACTAAAATAATCTACTCCCAGCTCTAGCTCCATAATTAGCACACAGGCATGACAGTGGTATCAATCATCTCATTTTAACTCTCGGCAGTAATTAGTAACGCATTTTCCAAAATGTCAAACTACTTCTTTAAGGTCTGTCACTGAATTATCATGTAATCACAACTCCCCACTCCTCAGAAGGTGCCTTGCAACTCTCTGTCACTCTCTCCTGGGCTTTGATGCTTCCACTGGGCCTGGCTGTGGTAGCCATACTTGTAGTCTTACTGGCTGCTCTCACCAGGAGGAGGCCCAAGCTGCAGATGAAGAAACTTGACATAAAACCAGGTGCGAAGACAAACCAAATACTTCATGTAAAATCACTGCTTGCATTTCATGAAAGCTAATCAAAATAAGTCATGATAATAATCCATTTTACACCATTTGACAGAGAACCTTTCTTGTACCTCTGTTCTGTCTTTTCCATTACTGGCATGATGTGAAATACAACCAGATTTCTTATTTTCATCCATTCAGATGTTATCAAGCAGCATCAAGAAAGCGGGACTCAGGAGGAAGTGATGGCATTGCCCAGAAACAGGCTGACCCCTCCTCGTCTTCTGATTTGCTACAGCAGTTATGATGGGCCCGCTCATGTCAAAGCTGTCATGCAGTTAGGGGCCTTCATACAACAACACATGGCCACTCAGGTAGTGGACATGACATGTCGTGGCTCTAATGCCTTTTCCTACAGGTGTGCTGATTCAGTGGAATCGGACAGGCAGAAACAAATTATGAATACATCCATCCATTCATTTTCTACTGCTTATCCGGGGCCGGGCACGCGGTGGCAGCAGGCTAACCAAGGTGGTCCAGACATCCCTCTCCCTAGCAATGTTTTCTAGGGAGATCTCGAGGCGTTCCCAGGCCAGATGAGATATGTAATCCCTCCAACGTGTTCTGGGTCTAACCCGGGGTCTCCTACCAGTTGGACATGTCCAGAAATCCTCCAAAGGAAGGCGCTCAGGATTCATCCTGATCAGATGCCCGAACCACCTCAACTGGCTCCTTTCGATGCAAAGGAGCAGCGGCTCTACTCCGAGCTCCCTTCGGATCCCTTTTGAGGTCCTCCCCCTATCTCTAAGGCTGACCCCAGCCACCTTGATGAGGAAACTCATTTCGGTCGCTTGTATACCCAATCTCATTCTTTCGGTCCTTACCCAAAGCTCATGACCATAGCTAGGGGTTGGAAGGTAGATCGAGTGGTAAATCAAAAGCTTTGCCTTCCGGCTTAGCTCCCTCTTCACCACAACAGTTCAATACAACACCTGCATTAGTGCTGACACCGCATCAATCCGCTGGTCGATCTCACGCTCTATTTTACTCTCACTTGTGAACAAGACCCCGAGATACTTGAACTCCCTGCTTGAGGCAGTAACTCAGATTGCTCAGGCAGGGAGCAATCCACCTTTTTCCAGGAGAGAACCATGTCCTCGGACTTGGAGATGCTGACTCTCATCACGACCACTTTGCACTCGGCTGCAAACCGCCCCAGTGCATGCTGTGGGTCACAATCTGATGAAGCCAACAGAGCCACATCATCTGCAGAGAGCAGAGAAGCAATTCTGAAGTCCCCAAACCAAACACTCTCCTCTCCCGGCTGTGCCTTGAGATCCTGTCCATGAATATCACAAACAGAATCTGTGACAAGGGACACCCATCGAAAACGTATTTGACTTTTGTGCAGAATATACAGATACAGCTTGCACTATATATATATATATATACAGTATATATATATATATATATATATACACATATACATATAAGGACCAGGTGGCTTGTAGCAACGGCCCCGATGACCCCATACTCCCACAGTACCCCTCACAGGACCCCCCGGGGACACGGTCATAAGCCTTCTCCAAGTCCACAAAACACATGTAGACTGGATGGGAAACCCCACCCCCCACCCCAGTAAGCCCCCAAGGGTCCACTGTCCACAAGGCTAGGACGGAAATACAAAAAAGGATAACTGTCATCTTACAAAGCTAATTATTATATTGACAATTTCTGTGTTTCAATCTTTTCTTTAATATGAAATAGGGGTGTGTAAAATGTGTTATTAGAACACTTTGTCGTGACAGTGTTCTCCTTTGTTCTTCCCAGGTGTGCTTGGACCTGTGGGACTCTCTGAGCGTGGCTGAGGAGGGCAGTATGGCCTGGCACTGCCGTCAGATCCGGGAGAGCGACTTTATCTTGGTGATCTGTTCTTGGGGCTTCAATCGCAGACCTAAGCCAGAGCCAGAGGGTGACAACAAAGATGAGGCAGACAGAGGGCTGGACTTTGGGTCCAACGCCTTCAGCTCTGATGTAGCCATCAGACTTGTCGGAGAGGAGGTGGGACGAGCCAAAGCCAGGGGCCAGGACATGTCCAAATACATGGCGGCCATTTTTGAGTACTCTGAGGAAACAGACATTCCCACTGAGCTGAGGCTGGTATCTCACTACACGCTGACAAGTGACTTACCGCTGCTCTTCTCCCACCTCCATGGAGTGGCTCTGCATAGGCCGGGGGGTTACCTGAAGATAAACTACATCTCAGAGGAGGGCTTTTCTAAGTCACCAGCCGGAGCAGCTCTGCAGTTAGCAATCTACGAGGCTGGGATGGCAATGAGGGCAAAAAGGTATCACTCTGTGGAGGGAGGGAACTAAACACTAAAAAAAGCAATCCAATACGCCCTAACTTAATGGTGGTCCTCAGCCCAGTATAGGAGAATAGTTGGCTTACATAGCCAGACCTATCTCCACACTTCGGAGAAAGGTCTAGCTCAACCCATTATCATTCTGGGACAGGAGAAAAAAACGCTCTGGCTTGTTTGTATTTCTTTAAACCAATCACAATCGTCTTGGACAGCGCTAAGCCCAGGATGCAGTGACTGTGCCCTTGCAAAACGGTAACACGCAGACTGAAATAGTTGGCCAATGGCAGTCTTATCCCAACAGCCTACATCCGGTGAGTCAGACTACCTGAAGATAGACACTGATGATGGCCACAAACTTAACGGTTCCCTTAAATAATTGACCAACTAATCACCTCTGCCTCAGTTGTGCTGCAATGGCAGCAGCAGTGCACTTTGACCTCTAAAATGTGTTAACATGGTATATGTGTGTGTGTGTGTGTGTGTACAGGAAGGATTTGTTAAAAGAACGTCCAGTAATGTGTGTAATGGTCAAAAAAGCTATCTTAGTCTTACAAAAGACATTTTCTGTTTGTTTTCTTGCAGTGTCATGTGAAGTTATTATGAAATGAAAAACTTGTAATACAAGCATTGTACATAAATAAACAATTAATCTCATACGCGAGTTATTGAAGTTATCGTTTGAGAATGTTTGCCTTGAAGTACATACTGAACATTGTATACATGTATGTTTACAGTCATGCTTATAGTTTATGTATACATGTGCATATCTCATATATTCAAGAATGGATTAATAGGTCCCATCATTTGTAATGTTATGCTGATGTAAGGTGACGTGGATAAATGTGAGTTGTCTTGCATTTTGTGTTGTATTTTTGTGAAATTTAGATTTTCTTTTATGCATCTAATCATCTAATAAAATAAGATTAAAACAAGTTTTCTTTGGCTCATCAAATATGTCATATATGGCTTATTCATGACATTTGTGTATGACTGAATGGGAGGTATTGTCGATGCTGTAGGTTGCCAGGCTGCAGAAAAACCTCTATCTGTCTAGAATAATTTTGGTAATCAACCATGTCTGAATACAGTTGATTAGATGCCATTTTAGTTTTTAAGTGAAGGATTGGTTTGTTAATTATGAACCTTTCGCGTGTATATATAATTAACAATTCAAATTGTAATTACAGTTTAGTGACTTGAGCAACAAGGTCTGGCAACCCGGTTGGAGGAGGCATCGTTGTGAGCCATAGACTGTTTAAAGCATATTGGGTTAAGTTAAAGGGATCTGATGAGGAACAACCTGCAACAAATGTGCTGTGTGGTTGTTGGGAATATTCACAACAACGTAAAGGACTTGGTTGGAATATTGATACAGTAGCAGTCGAATATGGTTTAAATGGGTTAGATTATGGGCTAAATATTGTGTGGGGTAATTTTCATCCCAATGTGGACTTGCCACTTGTGGAGCAGAAAAGAGAATGGACTGAAAGGAATGTGGATAACATTGGATATCAGAATCAGATTCAGAATCAGAAATACTTTATTGATCCCCAGGGGGAAATTGTACAGTACCGGTGCTCCCATTCAAGAGTAGAAAGCAGCATAAATTAGAAATGAAAGTATGTAAAAAATATAAAAATGAGAAATAGAAAATAAAAATATACACATTTACAATATTTTCAAATATGAAAAATAAAAGTAAAAAATATATACAATAGCAATGTATATGTATGTATGTGTATATATATATATATATATATATATATATATATATACATATGTACAGTGCATCCGGAAAGTATTCACGGCGCTTCACTTTTTCCACATTTTGTTATGTTACACCCTTATTCCAAAATGGATTAAATTAATTTTTTTCCTCAAAATTCTACACACAACACCCCATAATGACAATGTGAAAAAAGTTTTTTTGAAATTTTTGCAAATTTATTAAAAATAAAAAACTAAGAAATCACATGTACATAAGTATTCACAGCCTTTGCCATGAAGCTCAAAATTGAGCTCAGGTGCATCCTGTTTCCACTGATCATCCTTGAGATGTTTCTGCAGCTTAATTGGAGTCCACCTGTGGTAAATTCAGTTGATTGGACATGATTTGGAAAGGCACACACCTGTCTATATAAGGTCCCACAGTTGACAGTGCATGTCAGAGCACAAACCAAGCATGAAGTCAAAGGAATTGTCTGTAGACCTCCGAGACAGGATTGTCTCGAGGCACAAATCTGGGGAAGGTTACAGAAAAATTTCTGCTGCTTTGAAGGTCCCAATGAGCACAGTGGCCTCCATCATCCGTAAGTGGAAGAAGTTCGGAACCACCAGGACTCTTCCTAGAGCTGGCCGGCCATCTAAACTGAGTAATCGGGGGAGAAGGGCCTTAGTCAGGGAGGTGACCAAGAACCTGATGGTCACTCTGTCAGAGCTCCAGAGTTCCTCTGTGGAGAGAGGAGAACCTTCCAGAAGGACAACCATCTCTGCAGCAATCCACCAATCAGGCCTGTATGGTAGAGTGGCCAGACGGAAGCCACTCCTTAGTAAAAGGCACATAGCAGCCCACCTGGAGTTTGCCAAAAGGCACCTGAAGGACTCTCAGACCATGAGAAACAAAATTCTCTGGTCTGATGAGACAAAGATTGAACTCTTTGGTGTGAATGCCAGGCGTCACGTTTGGAGGAAACCAGGCACCGCTCATCACCAGGCCAATACCATCCCTACAGTGAAGCATGGTGGTGGCAGCATCATGCTGTGGGGATGTTTTTCAGCGGCAGGAACTGGGAGACTAGTCAGGATAGAGGGAAAGATGAATGCAGCAAAGTACAGAGACATCCTGGATGAAAACCTGCTCCAGAGCGCTCTTGACCTCAGACTGGGGCGACGGTTTATCTTTCAGCAGGACAACGACCCTAAGCACACAGCCAAGATATCAAAGGAGTGGCTTCAGGACAACTCTGTGAATGTCCTTGAGTGGCCCAGCCAGAGCCCAGACTTGAATCCGATTGAACATCTCTGGAGAGATCTGAAAATGGCTGTGCACCGAGATGCTTCCCATCCAACCTGATGGAGCTTGAGAGGTGCTGCAAAGAGGAATGGGTGAAACTGCCCAAAGATAGGTGTGCCAAGCTTGTGGCATCATATTCAAAAAGACTTGAGGCTGTAATTGCTGCCAAAGGTGCATCAACAAAGTATTGAGCAAAGGCTGTGAATACTTATGTACATGTGATTTCTCAGGTTTTTTATTTTTAATAAATTTGCAAAAATCTCAAATAAACTTTTTTCACGTTGTCATTATGGGGTGTTGTGTGTAGAATTTTGAGGAAAAAAATGAATTTAATCCATTTTGGTATAAGGCTGCAACATAACAAAATGTGGAAAAAGTGAAGCGCTGTGAATACTTTCCGGATGCACTGTATGTATTGCTCTATTGTGTTTGACCATATATGTATTGCACTGACATTTAAGAATAAGTAATAGTGAGGTAGTATATGTAGAAGCAGGTCCAGATTTCCAGTCTGTTTCTTCTGAGTGTCTGACACTCTGAGGGAGGAGTTGAACAGTTTGATGGCCACAGGCAGGAATGATTTCCTGTGGCGCTCAGTTGTATATTTGGACTCTGGATCACTGTTACACCACAGTCATTAACGCTTTTCACGCCGTCACCCGCGCTGCATTGGGACACTCTGACCATGACATAGTCCACCTGATTCCTGCATACAGGCAGAAATTAAAACTTTCTAAGTCTGTTGCGAGAACTTCGAAGAAGTGGACCAGTGAAGCTGCAGAGGACCTGAAGGCGTGTTTGGACTGTACTGACTGGGATGTTTTCAGGACTGCTACCAACAGTCTGGATGAGTACACAGAGGTTGTGACTTCATATATCAGCTTCTGTGAGGACTGCTGCGTACCAACTCGGACCAGGGTGAGTTATAACAACGACAAACCCTGGTTCACAGAAAGACTGCGACAGCTGAGGTTGGAAAAGGAAGAGGCGTTTAAGAGTGGCAACAGAGCAGAGTTTAAGGAAGCCAAGTACAAGTTTAGCAAGGCGGTGAGGGAAGCTAAACGACTGTACTCAGAGAGACTACAAGACCAGTTCTCCTCCAACGACTCTGCTTCTGTGTGGAGGGGGCTCAGACAGATCACCAACTACAAGCCAAGAGCCTCTTCAACACCTCACTGGAGACATGCCACGTGCCAGCCTGCTTCAAGGCCTCCACCATCATCTCCGTCCCCAAAAAACCAGGGCCCACAGGATTAAATGACTACACACCCGTCGCCCTGACCTCTGTGGTCATGAAATCATTTGAACGCCTGGTTTTGTCCCACCTCAAATCCATCACCGACCCTCTGCTGGACCCCCTGCAGTTCGCCTACAGAGCCAACAGGTCTGTAGACGACGCCGTCAACTTGGCCCTACACTTCATCCTCCAGCACCTGGACTCCGCAGGATCCTATGCCAGGATCCTGTTCGTGGACTTCAGCTCTGCCTTCAACACGATCGTCCCGGCTCTTCTTCAGGACAAGCTCTCCCAGCTGAACGTGCCTGACCCCACCTGCAGGTGGATCACAGATTTCCTGTCTGACAGGAAGCAGCACGTGAAGCTGGGGAAACACGTCTCAGACTCGCGGACGATCAGCATCGGCTCCCCTCAAGGCTGTGTTCTTTCTCCTCTACTCTTCTCCCTGTACACCAACAGCTGCACCTCCAGTCACCAGTCCGTCAAGCTCCGTCAAGCTCCTGAGGGAGCTGAACATCATCTCTTCAGGACCTGTACTCCTCCAGGACCCTGAGGAGAGCAGGGAAGATCGCTGCTGACCCCTCCCACCCTGGACACCATCTGTTCGACCCCCTCCCCTCTGGCAGGAGGCTGCGGTCCATCAAGACCAAAACCTCCCACCACAAAAACAGTTTCTTCCCCTCTGCAGTCAACCTGACGAACTTACATTGACCCCCCCCCCGAACACAAACACAAGTTATACGTTATATTAACGTACATCACCCCTGTCCCCCCTGCGTTACATTAACGCACCCACCCCCTACTGGACACTTTATTTTGGTCACTACACTGTTTGTTATTTATCTTATCTTATTTTTATTTTACCTTTTATATTCTACATATTTGTTGTCAAAACAATAGCACCTTCAGACCACGGCAAATTCCTTGTAATGTATGTTACTTAGTAATAAACAGTTTCTGATTCTGATATGCATCTTGTCACGACTGAGCAAGGCAAAAAATGAACCCACACACACGACTCAAACAAAGTACAAATATATAATAAAGAGTATTTATTTATAACAAAATATGAAGCTTGACAAAGCAAGAGATATCTACAAAGTTAACAACAGAAAATCACTCCCAAAAAGTGGAGGAACAAAACTAGGAAAAACAAGACAGTAAAGTGAACAAATTAACAAGAACACTGAAACAACTCACACAGGGACTAACAGGAAATCTTGACATGGAATTACCGCTGGTTATCATGGCACTGAGGACAAGACAAACTGCCACAAGACAAAGGGAGACGCAGACTATTTAAACATGAGGTGAGTGAACACAGGTGGAAACAATCAGGGGGACTGACAATCACAAAGGCGGGAAACACGAGGGCAGGAAGTAAAATGTTCTGAAACGAGAGGGCACACAATACTACAAAATAAAACAGGAAATGACAAGACAACATGACTAAATGAGACAAAAACGGTAACTTAACGTAAATGACGAGACATGACACATCCTGCCAAAAGTGTTTTAACAGAATGCTGGGAACATAATGAGACAAAAGTTTTGGGTGGATTGGTGATGCAAAGGCCATCAATTACAGTACAGCCCCACAGTTTCAATTTCTTCCATTCTTCCCTGGTTGTTCTCCTTGCCAAGTATAGACCTCAATATACAGCAGCAATTGAAGGACAAGTCAAAGCAACTTTCAGTATGCCGCAAAGTTTGATCAGCATTTTTCAGACTCTGTGTTCATATTCACAGATGGCTCCAAAGATCCTGTTACAGGGTGTGCAGGTGCAGCAGCTTATATCCGAGTGACTGAATCATATATTAGGAAAAGAGTGTCAGACCACTTGTCAGTATACCTCAGAGCTATTGGCAATATTATTGGCCTTGCAGTGGATAGAAGAGAAGGAAATAAATAACACTGTTATTGCATCTGACAGCTTTGCAGCACTAACAAGCATGAGATCTGGCAGATCATCATTTAGGACAGATATTCTTAATGAAATATTTCTTTTCAATTCAATTCAATTCAATTTTATTTATATAGCGCCAAATCACAACAAAAGTCATCTCATGACACTTTACAAATAGAGCAGGTCTAGACCGACTCTTTATAATGTTATTACAGGAAGACTTCCGGATGTGCTTTGCCGTGTGAAGACGTGTGTGCGGAGGCTCCGTGTAAAAGTAGTCAAAAATATTAATATCGCCATATTTGTATCATTTTGGGGGGGCTGGACGAATAAGATTCTGTTTTGGGAGTGAACGAGTGCGTTCTCAGTGCAGTTTACGACCGAAAATGACCTCCAGATCGACTCGAACGGGCGGAGAAAAGCCGCCGGTGGTTAGCAACTTGACCTCCTCGGCTAGCAAGGGTGATATTAGCCTAACACGTGCCGACGACATGCCTCAGTGGGCTAAGGATATGATGTCCGAGATTAAAAACGGCAACGTTGAGAATACGAAATACAGGGAGGAGACAAAGACCGAGATCGTGAGGTGCAAAGAAGAAGTAGAGAAAGGAAGGAAAGAGACGAAGGCCGAGATGGAAAAATGGGCTAGGAGCGTGGAAGAGAATGCTAAAGCTCAGTTTGAGTTGCTACGTGGGGAGGTGAGGCTGATTAGCGATCATACTAGCAGTTTGGCTAATAGGATGGACGAACGGAAAAAAGAGGTGGATGAAATATTGAATGGTCAGTCTGACAGCATAACCAACATTGAGACAAAACTGAAAGAAATGGAGAAGGAGGTACTGAAGCTGAGGGGACGGAGTGAAGACCTCGAGGCACGATCACGACGCAACAACATACGTGTCGTGGGGGTAAGAGAAGGGGCCGAGACGGGCAAAAAGCCGTCAGACTTTATGGCGGGCTTGCTGAAAGACAAGTTGGGACTAGCAGTAACACCGACGCTTGATCGAGCACACCGGACACTCGGCGCGAGACGAGACGGGAACGGAGTTCCGCCGAGAGCGTTCGTCGTGAGATGTCACTACTTTACAGAGAAAGAGGAGATAATGAAGAAGGCGAGAGAAATGGAGAGAACACCGGAGGGTCGGAGCGGACAGATTCACATCTTCCCGGACTACACCCAGGAGGTAAACAGTAAGAGAGCAGCCTTCAAAGAAGCAAGAAGCCTCCTGCGGGCCTGCACGGGGATCAGATATGGGCTGCGTTACCCGGCAACCCTGGTGATTACGCCAGAAGGAGGGCAAACGAAAATCTTCGAGAGCCCAAAAGACGCCGTGGATTACATCAAGAAGAAACTGAACCCTGGGTGAAGCATATAGACTGGTTTCAGCTTGGCTAAGTAGAAATGTACACATGCTTACACTGTTGAAATGGGATGACTACTGCAAGCAGGATTTTGTTGACTAGATTTGACAATATTGACAAAGAAATATTTGTTTCAGTGTGTATTTAAGTGGGGATATGCACATGCACTCACATATATTGCTGGGTGTATGTATATATATTTTTTTTTTTTCTTTGTATATAGATATATAATTCTCATCCCATCCTAGGAGCTACGGTTGCCCTGTCATATTATTGTTTTGTCTTATTCAAGGTTTAAGAATTGATTTTTCCCCCTTGGCTATTGTTGCCTACTGCCTATGGTATTGCCTTTTATTTCTATTTTTAATATTTTACATTATTTAGGATCTTGCTCTTGAGAGCTCCCTCTGTTTGTTTTTCCCATGAGGTGATTAAGTCAAAGGGGTGATGTTATACTTTTAAGGTTAGGGGGTGATATACACGGAGCCGCACACGGTAGGCTTGGTGTGTAGGAGGATGATGGACCGGTTGGCCACGAGAGAGCTCGTTAAAGAGCACTGTGTTAGCGTTCATATATGTAATGTGTTATGTGTTAGCTGTGTCTGTGTGTGTGACACCCCCCCCTCCCTCCCCAGACCCTCTCCTTTTAACCTTTTTGTTTTTGCTGCCAAATCTTCAAGGTGTGATCCGGAAAGTGGGTATCATAGGGGTGCAATGGTGATTCCGGGCTGCGGACTCCTGACATGGCACCAAACATGGATGCGAGCAGAATGGACACAAAATTGATGAGCTGGAACGTAAGGGCGATCAATAAGCCGGCTAAACGGAGTAAGATATTTTCGCATTTGAGAGACCAGGGAGCGGAGATAGTTTACTTACAGGAGACGCATTTGTTGAACAAGGACCACCTCAAGCTTTGTAGGGGGGGATTCAATCAGATTTATCACTCAAATTTCAATAGTAAGAGTCGAGGAGTGGCCATCCTTATACACAGGAATGTACAATTCGTAGAAACAACTACTATAAAAGATAAACATGGTCGATATGTTATTGTGGTTGGAAAATTATTCAATATGCCAGTGGTGTTGGCAAACATATACGCACCCAATTGGGATAATGTTCAATTTTTTAAGGACTTATTCTCATTACTGCCTAATTTGGACGCTCATAATCTGATTCTAGGGGGAGACCTAAACTGTGTCCTAGACTCAACCTTGGACCGCTCTAGCCCAACATCCAATGTATTAAGTAAATCAGCACAATGCATTAACTCTTTTTGTAAAGCATATGGTGTGTTTGATCCATGGAGATTCATAAACCCAACCTCCAGACAGTACTCCTTTTACTCCCCACCACATCAAACATATACTAGAATTGACTATTTCTTATTAGATAATAAACTGACTTCTATAGTAACAGATGTAGAATACACTGGTATAGTAATATCTGATCACAGCCCGGTCATGTTGAAACTTCACTTTCCTGAGAATACGCCACCTCAGAGAATGTGGCGCCTTAATAGCAGGCTATTGGCAGATGATGATTTTACAAAATTCATAAACTCGCAAATAGTCTTTTTCTTAGAACTTAATGATACCCCTGATATAAGTAATGGCACTCTGTGGGAATCCTTAAAAGCTTATTTACGAGGACAAATAATTTCATACAGTGCTGGTGAAAGGAAGAGAAAGATGAAACGTACCACGGAATTAATAAAAGCAATAAAAGAAGTTGACCTGGCAAATTCTATGACTCCCTCTGAGGAGCTACATAGAAAGCGGATTTTGCTCCAAACTGAATATGATGTCTTGATAAGTCAATGTGAGGAGGATCTATATCTTAGGTCAAGACAGGATCTCTATGAGCATGGTGAGCGTGCGGGTAAGCTCCTGAGCTACCAGTTGAAGCAATCAGCAGCTGCTGGCAGGATAGTACAGATAGGAGATAACCTGGGAAACAAAATTATAGATCAGAAGGGTATTAACGACCAATTTAAATCTTTTTATAAGGATCTGTATACTTCAGAAACAGATGACAAGGAACGAATGAAAAATTTTTTTGAAAATCTGGAAATACCATCCCTAGATGACGCAGATAGGGATAGATTAGAGGGACCCATGACGGCTAGGGAGATAGAGAATGCGATTCGGAATATGAAGACAGGCAAAGCGCCGGGCCCTGATGGGTTCCCAAGTGAGTTTTATAAAACATTCGCTTCTAAACTGATACCCCTGCTTTGTGGAGTATATAGGGAGGTCCTTGATAAAAAAGCTTTGCCTCAAACAATGTCACAGGCTTTGATCTCTGTACTCCTTAAGAAAAATAAAGACCCACTTAAATGTGAATCATACCGCCCAGTGAGTCTACTTGGCTGTGATTATAAGATATTGGCCAAAATATTGGCGGCTAGGATTGAGCTTGTTATAAGTAAAATAATTCATCCTGACCAGACAGGGTTTGTTGCTGGTAGACAACTTTCCAGTAATCTCCGTCGCTTGTTTAATGTGATATACACTGCTGAAGATAACATTGAGCCTGAGATTGTGATCTCCCTGGATGCCCACAAAGCCTTTGATAGAATAGAGTATTTCTATCTGTTCACGGCCCTCGAGAGATTCGGATTCGGTCCTAAATTTCGCTCGTGGATTGAGATAATTTATGCGAACCCCCAGGCTATGGTAAGAACAAACAATATAATATCTGAACCTTTTCCTCTGTTTCGGGGGACAAGGCAGGGTTGCCCCTTGTCGCCCATGCTCTTTGATGTGGCAATTGAGCCCCTCGCAATAATGCTGAGGCATGCTGCTGAGCTCGGGGGAATACACAGGGGCACGCAAATTCATAAGTTGTCTTTATACGCTGATGACCTCCTCCTCTTCCTGTCGAATCCTGTCACGAACATCCCGGTAGCTCTTGGTATTATCGAAGACTATGGGAGGGTGTCGGGTTATAAAATTAACCTGGGAAAAAGTGTCCTTTTCCCAATTAATAAACAGGCGAGGAAACTTTCATTCCAGGCCTATCCCTTTACAACAAATAAGGATAAGTTTACCTATTTAGGTATCAATGTAACAAGGAGGTATAAAGATTTATTTAATCATAATTTTAAAGTAACATTGGATACGGCAAAATTAGATATGGAAAGGTGGTCATCCCTCCCCCTATCATTAGCAGGGAAGATAAATTCTGTTAAAATGAACATAATGCCACGGTTCCTCTATTTATTCCAGACGGTACCAATTTTCATACCGAAGTCATTTTTTAAAGAACTGAATAAATGTACATCCACCTTTATCTGGGAAAAAAAAGTCCCCCGGATAAGAAGGGAGTTCCTTGAGAGACAGAGGGAAGAGGGAGGCCTGGCCCTACCAAATTATATGCACTATTATTGGGCTGCTAATATACATAAGGTGTTGTTTTGGGTCTCAAAGTTGGATGACGATGAAACTCCAGTGTGGGTACATATGGAAAGATATGCATCTAGCCCGGTGTCCCTATGCTCCCTGGTCTGCGCTCCTCTGCCCTTAAGCAAACACCTTTACACAAACAACCCTGTTGTATGTGACTCTATCAAAATCTGGGTCCAATTCAGAACACATTTTAAAAATAGAAACGCCCTCCTGTCTGCTCCCGTCTATGGCAATCACTTATTCTCCCCGGCCCTTGGGGGAACAGCATTTAGGGAATGGTATAGAGCTGGGGTGGAATGCGTCAAAAATCTTTTTAAAGGTGGTGTTTTCATGTCTGCTGCTCAGTTGGAGAAGGAATATGGAATCCCCTCAAAGACGAATTACTTAAGATATTTTCAGGTTCGAGATTTTGTGAAAAAGACATTCGCCTCATCCCTTGAGTTGCCGCGGAGTGGATGGATAGATGGGCTGCTAGACATGAATCCAACTCTTAAAGGGACGGTTTCCACGCTCTATGTGAGCATCCAGAAGGTGGCTTCCCCATCCCTTGATATCTTACAAAGGAAGTGGGAGGAAGAGTTAGAATTGGACATATCAGATGTTGACTGGAGACGGGCAGTGGAACTAATACACTCTTCTTCTGTATGTGTTAGACATGGATTGATACAGTTTAAGGTCTTACACAGACTTCATTTCTCAAGGGACAAACTGGCAAGAATGTATCAGGGGGCTGATCCGACTTGCCCTAGATGTAAACAGGTGCCAGCCAATATAGGTCATATGTTCTGGTCCTGTCCCAAGCTGAAAGAGTTCTGGGCCAGAATTTTTAGAACTTTCTCGTCAATCTATAACAAAGATATAGAGCCCGGCCCTCTGACAGCCATCTTTGGTGTGACACCAAGGGAAGCGCCACTAACAATCTCTCAAAGGAAAACAATAGCATTCTCTTCATTGCTGGCTAGGAGATTGATCCTACTTAACTGGATAAAGGCGACACCGCCATCCCATAAACGATGGGTAGAAGAGGTGATGGCACACCTTAAATTAGAACATATTAGATTCACCTTGCAGGGCAACACTAAGAAGTACTCTACGGTCTGGCAGCCTTTTATTTCCTACTTTGAACATGAGTTCTAATTAGCCCCAACATAGATGGCAGCTTTTGACCCCCCCCCCCTCCTTCCCTTCCCTTCCCACATGGGTGATGGGTATGTCTGATGTCTGATATTAGTATGGTATGTCTTGTTACTGTTTTGTCTGTGGTTTAGACCTGTATTTGAGATGTATGTTTTGAGTCCTGCTGTCTTTTTTTTAATTTATTTTTTTATTTTATTTTATTTTATTTTTTTTATTTTATTTATTTTTTTTTTTTGAATGGGATGTTTGTTGTTTGAACAGAAAATTCAATAAAAACACTTTGATAATAATAATAATATAATGTTATTACAGAGACCCAACAGTTCCCACCATGAGCAAGCACTTTGGCGACAATGGCAAGGAAAAACTTCCTTTTAAGAGGCAGAAACCTCAAGCAGAACCAGACTCTAGGTGGGCGGTCATCTGCTTTGACCGGTTGGGTTTGAGAAAGAGAGAGAGAGGGAGAGAGAGAGAGACATAGAGAGGGAGGGAGAAAGAGAGAGGGGGAGAGACAGACAGACAGACAGAAAGAGACAGAGAGAGAGATAGACATAAAGACACAGATAGACAGACCGACAGACGGACTAGCAGTAGAAATAGCAGCTATAATTATAATAATAATGGAAATATGACTGATGATAGTAGTTACAGCTGTAATAATAGCTGTAATAATAGCACAGTAGATCAAAATGATTATCTGATATTAGCTTGTTTACTAATACAGCTTTAGATGACAGAGATCTGATATTTAACAGTCCACACTTAATTTTCCTATTGTTTTGTCCTATAGCAGTGGTGGTCTTAATTTTTATTAGGTTTTTATTAATGACTGCTCTCCTGTTTAATTTTGATTGAATTAATTTAAGTGGTCGGGGGGGAGACACAGTCATTATGGGGTTTTGGGTGGGTAACTGCTCTAATGGAAGCGCAGAGAAGCGTGTAGGACTGCGACTCTGCATCCTGGTCTGGACTCTGGGTTGTCACGGTTTTGGTTCACTAATAAAGTCGGTCAGATTTCTAGATATGAGAGCCGCTCCATCCAAAGTGGGATGAATGCCGTCTCTCCTCATCAGACCAGGTCTCCTCCAGAAAGTCCGCCAATTATCTACGAAGCCCACATCGTTTGCTGGACACCACCTCGACAGCCAGCGGTTGAATGATGACATGCGGCTAAACATGTCATCACTGGTCAAATTGGGAAGGGGCCCAGAGAAAACTACGGAGTCCGACATAGTTTTTGCAAACGAACACACCGACTCCACGTTAATTTTAGTGACCTCCGATTGGCGTAACCGGGAGTCATTACCGCCGACGTGAATAACAATCTTACTGTATTTACGCTTATCCATGCATGCTAACAAGTACAACCTCATAGCCGTTAGCATGACTGTAGCCCGGTCTTGCTAAAACATCCTGTTTCCTTTCATATTAGATATCCAGAAATGTATTGATTGCTGACTTGTGCACTGTCAAGAAATCATCATGTACTGAGAATGTCTTTTGCAGCAAAACACTTTGATATTCTATGTGTCATTGTTATTTCTCCTCAGGTTGTATTCCATGGCCATGTTTTGAGTTGCTAGGAGAAGGAGACCCTAAAATCTGTCAGCACTATGTCCAAGCACCAAATGATGTGAAGATTGAGTTTGTACATGAGCCAAACCCCAAATATGACACAATGGTTGTCTCCTGGAAGCCCAGTTACTATGGTATGTTGATACAGATTGACAACGAAATACTCTCATCCTATATTCTAAAGCCAATTTCTGTATGCGGTTGTGATAAGGATACATAGCATGTCTTTAAATTGGGGCGAAAGTCATACAGTTGTTTGGTCAGTTTTTAAGACTGTAGCCAGTTTTGAAATTAAAATACCATGTCAGGCAGGAGTTACGTCCCCCAAATAATTTGTCATATCAGGGTTTGACATAAAGAAGATTTACTTCAGGTGACATACAGTGAATTATTTTTGAAAGGCGAAAATTATGCCTTGCATTATGAGAATGCTTCTAAGTACAGGTATGAGAGACAGCTCGTTGAATTATTCCAGGCTTTGACAGGTGACAGTATAACAGACTTTCTTGTTAAAAGTTTAATTGAGCATGCACTGAACTGGTGTAACACAAGCAGCACACACATGCATTTGACTTTGGAGTTTGTATGCAACTTAGATGATGGCTTGCCGAGTCCGTGACACTGACTTCACGCTGTCCTTTTGTGTTTGCTGCAGGCATCGCCTTCCTGCGAGGCTTTCAGGTGTCCCTCCAGGCTTTGGGAGGGTCTGGTGTTGCCTGTCAGCTCTTTCTCTTCCACCGTAACCTCTCCATCCCGGCTTCACATGCTCAAAGGGTAGGAAGGGCCCCGCTCGCTTTGGTCTGTGCTTCTTTTTCTGCCTAGAATGCCACTTTTAACGCAAATTCTTGTTAAAAGCAGTTCTCAACAACAAACAACTAAGCAATACTTTGAATATAAATACATTTACATTTTGATTACAGATTATTTCATCAGGGAGTGGATCTTAAATCTTTCCCACCCCAAAGACCAAAGACTTTCCCCTGGGAAGACACACCAGCAGCCAGTATCTTTTAGCTTCTGGACATACTCTCACATTATGACCTGGTGTTTATGAAATTATGTTATATTTTGGGTGGGATAACAGTGACATCATCCTTCAGAAAAACTGAAAATATGCCCTTATGATTTTATCAAGCTCATCAAGATCATTCAAAAGCTGTAATTATCACACGAGAGGCAACGTCACAGGAAGTCTGTTATTTAGCCTTTTGTTATGAGAATGTCCTGAAGGACTATGACACCATACACCATTGGACATGCTCACAACGGTGGGAACTCCACATGCATACATTTAAACCACATTAACACTTAATCCAATGAAAGGAACACACATTACTGTGTTTGACTTGGTAAACGATGAAAACGGTGAGGTTTCTAATAACCCTTATTTTGATAACTATAGGTTGTATGGGGCTGATTTTGTTTTTGAAACAAATCATTTTTGCTCAACCCTGTGTACACAACTCATCTGTCTAATTTTATATGTAATCTGCCAGTTTCAAAGAAGAGATATTTGCGTCACTATGTCCCACGACGATGCATTTTATGTCTGACATATTAGAAACAGATTAGTGCAATTTGCCCATTACTAGGCAACAAGTTGCTATCCACCTGCTTCATTTCGGTTTCTGTAATCAGAATCAGAATCAGAATCAGAAACTGTTTATTGCCAAGTAACATACATTACAAGGAATTTGCTGTGGTCTGAAGGTGCTATTGTTTTGATAACAAATAAGTAGAATATAAAAGCTAAAATAAGAATAAGAATAAAAATAAAAATAAAAAATAAGATAAGATAAATAACAACAGTGCAGTGACCAGAATAAAGTAAAGTGTCCAGATAAAGTGTCCAGTAGGGGGTGGGTGCGTTAATGTAACGCAGTGGGGACAGGGGTGATGTACGTTAATATAACGTATATTGTGTTAATTGTTTTACATGTAAAAACTATGTCCTATAGCATCCCTGGCTGAATGATGGTCTAACTCTTCACAAAACCTTTATAGATGACACACAGTGCTGTAGCTCCAAAACTGTGGGAACCATGAAGGTTGAAAAGCACTATATATGTGAGACCATTTGAGTCCATTTACTTTAACATCCTGATGGAATATGTCACAATAGCTTTACAATTTTCCTTGGATTATATGCTTTAGATTGAAAATGAATTAGCATTACTATCATTTATACTCAAATACCACTTTTTAACCCTTTTAACTCAACTTAATGACAATCTCTAATGGAGTCCTATAGGTGAGCATTTGAACTCACCTATAGAATATGTATATGAAATATGTATTCGCATAAAGCATTGGAAAATAGCACAAATCACACATGAAATGCAGCTTTAATCTAGCATTACTTCACTAAAGCATGCTTCACCTTACATACAAGCTTTATAATTTAACTAACAGAACCAATAATAACACAGCTTTAAGAACAGACTCATGAAATCAACAGATTATTTAAGTATTCTGGACCATACCAAAGGTCATTAACACATCCATACATGTCCTTGAGGCGTCATCATACAATAAAGAAAAGTGTGAAATTGTTAAAGTGTAGCAAGTGTTAAACCAACAAGTGACTTTTAAGAACTGCAATGCATAAACACCATATTGTTGCCTATGAAAGACAGGGATCATGTTTTAAAAAACGTGATATCTATTTAATGGTAAATGTTTCATGAAAGAACCACAAGTTAGTACCAGAGCTACAGGCTGCAATGACCACTCTGTACTAGTATTCTGGTACTCTGGGAGGCAAATCTGACCATAACCAAGTCCAAGTCTCATATCCAAATCTGCATATGCTCAAATCAAATCATCCTACAAAAAAGTAAGTAAAAAGTTCAAATTCAATCAAAAACACACAACGTCACATCACATAAAATGGCAACTCGACTCAACAATTCTTTGGGGAAAGTGTTGATAAACATATGTCAGCTGGGATTGGCTGTAGCCCCCCTGTGACTCTCAAGGATAAGTGGGTATAGCAAATAGATGGATGAATATATATAATATATAACAGCAATATATATGAGACTTTGTATGAGAAAGCCGTTCTATTTAACCACTAATAAAGAATATGTCAAAAACTCTTATCTCAGCTTATCAGATAAGTGTGCAGTGTGTTTGAAGTCATAATTGCCACTGAATTCTGCAGGTGTACAAGTCAGACCCTTTCCCCGGCCTCTCCCTTGGGTCCCAGTATGCTGTTACCGTCATGGCTCTGCCAGTGCCTGAGGAGTGGGAGAGGTTCTACCACAGCAAGATCTTTTCCACACGCTGTAAGACTACTTTAAGCTCTAGACTAGATATTATCTCATAAAGCACACACACACACACACACACACAGTTTCAGTGAACTTTGTGGTTGCTTCAGGGTAACCTTCAAAATCTAAATCCCTCCTTCTCTTGGCTTATTTACTGTACATATAATGACATCTCCTGCTCTGTCCCCAGAAAGCTCTCTGCTCTCTAAACTTTGCCCTTTTCATCATATATCTTTCAGTAAGACTATTGTCAAAACAATGGTGAATTTATAGTAATATGCGCTGGTTTTGCAGCATGTGCAGAGAAGAACGGTCTTGAGCAGTGCAAAAAAGGTGAGAATTTCTCATAGTTCCCAAATAAAGTCTGGTATAACAATAAATGTTTTCCTTCTTCGGTAATGCTTCAATTTACAGGTCCACAAATTTCATGGAAAGTAGGTGATAATTAGCAAGTTACGTATTTGAAATTTCTTTGAAATTATCCCCAAATTACCCCTAAATGTGTCCAAAATTACTGCAAAATTATTTAAGAATTATATTGTGCTCTTTCCTAATAAGCAGTTGCGGTTCGATTTTTCACAAAAGTTAAACTTGCTGAAAATCTATCAATCCATGAATAAATGCTGCAGCTCTTCAATAACCAAGAAATTCCTGCGTTTTGCTTCCCAGCTGTTGGGTAAAAGTGAAGGGGGTTAGCCCTGAAGTCGATCTGCCCAGGAGGAAAACAAAGTCTTCCCTGTGCTACCGACAAGGGTCTGGAAGCTAGCACAGGAGCTTTGGCCCTGCAGGAGGAGAAGGTTTTCAAGTCCGGGGTGGGGGGACCCAGTGGGGGAGTGGCGCCGGAATGGGCACCAGAACCGGAGACAGATGAGATGGCAACGGAACAGGGTTTAGCTAGTAGGAACTATCTAGATATCAGTTAACTTCGTATTACTTTCCTTGAAATGTATGTATGCATGTAATTATCACCTACTTATCATGAAATTTGCGGACCTGTAAAATGAAGCGTTACCGTTTCTTCTTATGATCAGCTTGACATCATGTCAATATTTTATGGTCTGGTTGTAGACTGGTATCCCAAATATATTGAGGTCCAACATGAAGGGACTGCCATCATAGTGACCTTTAACCTGGCTCCCCCGAACCTGGGCATCAGAAGCTACTTCTCACTGTGTTACGCAAACGGCATAATGAAATACACAGACATAACACCTGTGAGTTGTTTCAACTTCTGCAGCTTTATATTTTGCCAATGCCTTGCTTCTATTATGTGTATTACGGAACTATTTGATAATTAAGTGAACTGAATACTTGTATTTAATTTCCTTAGAATTCCACCAACAACAAAACTCATCACAGCTATCAGCTGAATGGCCTTCAAGAAGGAACCAATTACACTTGTGAGGTAAAATAAAAGTGGATTATAACTATTCTATCCTTAACACTGATTGCATAATATATAAAACTACAACTGTTTTCAACCTAATCTCAGGGGCTTTGTGTTTAATAAATTATATTGAAATACCAGTCTCAAAAAATATGTATTATATGGACTATCTATATATTTTATGCATTAATTTTCAACCATCGGCATTTAGCATTTAGCCAGATATTTCCCCTCAAGAGCTGGTGGAGAGCAAAACAGAGATAAAAGGAGAGTGAATATTGGACTTGCATTCATCATCACAACCCCAAATTAATGCTAATGTTGCTCCATGTCTTCTGGATAAATAGGCTGTTAGCCAACACAGTCGATATATCAACTTTATAAGGTGATGTGTCAGTGTTTTGTTTACAGCTTGTTGCGCTGCCCCCAAGTGGCCCCCAAAAGAAGTTTATTTTGTCAATCTACAAGGTCAAGAATGAACTGTCATGCTCAACATTTCTTGTTTCACAGATTGCAGCTAACGAAGTGGATGCAGTGAGGAAAACATTCAGTGTTCAAGTCATGCACATTCAAAAAGGTGGGGGAGGTTGTTTTATTGCTGCTGATCCACACAATCACTATGCATCATAGTAGGTGCTATGCAAACCTCTCTTTTCATTTTGTTGTGGAGATATAAGTGATATAATATTTAAGTGTCTGTTGGACCATGAATACAGTCTGTGTATATTTAATACATGTGTGATCAATCCCATCAGTCTTTCATCCCTTTAAGTAATACTTTGGAATTTGGGGAAATATTCTTATTATGCTTCCAGTCTTTATGCTAAACTAAAATAATCTACTCCCAGCTCTAGCTCCATAATTAGCACACAGGCATGACAGTGGTATCAATCATCTCATTTTAACTCTCGGCAGTAATTAGTAACGCATTTTCCAAAATGTCAAACTACTTCTTTAAGGTCTGTCACTGAATTATCATGTAATCACAACTCCCCACTCCTCAGAAGGTGCCTTGCAACTCTCTGTCACTCTCTCCTGGGCTTTGATGCTTCCACTGGGCCTGGCTGTGGTAGCCATACTTGTAGTCTTACTGGCTGCTCTCACCAGGAGGAGGCCCAAGCTGCAGATGAAGAAACTTGACATAAAACCAGGTGCGAAGACAAACCAAATACTTCATGTAAAATCACTGCTTGCATTTCATGAAAGCTAATCAAAATAAGTCATGATAATAATCCATTTTACACCATTTGACAGAGAACCTTTCTTGTACCTCTGTTCTGTCTTTTCCATTACTGGCATGATGTGAAATACAACCAGATTTCTTATTTTCATCCATTCAGATGTTATCAAGCAGCATCAAGAAAGCGGGACTCAGGAGGAAGTGATGGCATTGCCCAGAAACAGGCTGACCCCTCCTCGTCTTCTGATTTGCTACAGCAGTTATGATGGGCCCGCTCATGTCAAAGCTGTCATGCAGTTAGGGGCCTTCATACAACAACACATGGCCACTCAGGTAGTGGACATGACATGTCGTGGCTCTAATGCCTTTTCCTACAGGTGTGCTGATTCAGTGGAATCGGACAGGCAGAAACAAATTATGAATACATCCATCCATTCATTTTCTACTGCTTATCCGGGGCCGGGCACGCGGTGGCAGCAGGCTAACCAAGGTGGTCCAGACATCCCTCTCCCTAGCAATGTTTTCTAGGGAGATCTCGAGGCGTTCCCAGGCCAGATGAGATATGTAATCCCTCCAACGTGTTCTGGGTCTAACCCGGGGTCTCCTACCAGTTGGACATGTCCAGAAATCCTCCAAAGGAAGGCGCTCAGGATTCATCCTGATCAGATGCCCGAACCACCTCAACTGGCTCCTTTCGATGCAAAGGAGCAGCGGCTCTACTCCGAGCTCCCTTCGGATCCCTTTTGAGGTCCTCCCCCTATCTCTAAGGCTGACCCCAGCCACCTTGATGAGGAAACTCATTTCGGTCGCTTGTATACCCAATCTCATTCTTTCGGTCCTTACCCAAAGCTCATGACCATAGCTAGGGGTTGGAAGGTAGATCGAGTGGTAAATCAAAAGCTTTGCCTTCCGGCTTAGCTCCCTCTTCACCACAACAGTTCAATACAACACCTGCATTAGTGCTGACACCGCATCAATCCGCTGGTCGATCTCACGCTCTATTTTACTCTCACTTGTGAACAAGACCCCGAGATACTTGAACTCCCTGCTTGAGGCAGTAACTCAGATTGCTCAGGCAGGGAGCAATCCACCTTTTTCCAGGAGAGAACCATGTCCTCGGACTTGGAGATGCTGACTCTCATCACGACCACTTTGCACTCGGCTGCAAACCGCCCCAGTGCATGCTGTGGGTCACAATCTGATGAAGCCAACAGAGCCACATCATCTGCAGAGAGCAGAGAAGCAATTCTGAAGTCCCCAAACCAAACACTCTCCTCTCCCGGCTGTGCCTTGAGATCCTGTCCATGAATATCACAAACAGAATCTGTGACAAGGGACACCCATCGAAAACGTATTTGACTTTTGTGCAGAATATACAGATACAGCTTGCACTATATATATATATATATACAGTATATATATATATATATATACACATATACATATAAGGACCAGGTGGCTTGTAGCAACGGCCCCGATGACCCCATACTCCCACAGTACCCCTCACAGGACCCCCCGGGGACACGGTCATAAGCCTTCTCCAAGTCCACAAAACACATGTAGACTGGATGGGAAACCCCACCCCCCACCCCAGTAAGCCCCCAAGGGTCCACTGTCCACAAGGCTAGGACGGAAATACAAAAAAGGATAACTGTCATCTTACAAAGCTAATTATTATATTGACAATTTCTGTGTTTCAATCTTTTCTTTAATATGAAATAGGGGTGTGTAAAATGTGTTATTAGAACACTTTGTCGTGACAGTGTTCTCCTTTGTTCTTCCCAGGTGTGCTTGGACCTGTGGGACTCTCTGAGCGTGGCTGAGGAGGGCAGTATGGCCTGGCACTGCCGTCAGATCCGGGAGAGCGACTTTATCTTGGTGATCTGTTCTTGGGGCTTCAATCGCAGACCTAAGCCAGAGCCAGAGGGTGACAACAAAGATGAGGCAGACAGAGGGCTGGACTTTGGGTCCAACGCCTTCAGCTCTGATGTAGCCATCAGACTTGTCGGAGAGGAGGTGGGACGAGCCAAAGCCAGGGGCCAGGACATGTCCAAATACATGGCGGCCATTTTTGAGTACTCTGAGGAAACAGACATTCCCACTGAGCTGAGGCTGGTATCTCACTACACGCTGACAAGTGACTTACCGCTGCTCTTCTCCCACCTCCATGGAGTGGCTCTGCATAGGCCGGGGGGTTACCTGAAGATAAACTACATCTCAGAGGAGGGCTTTTCTAAGTCACCAGCCGGAGCAGCTCTGCAGTTAGCAATCTACGAGGCTGGGATGGCAATGAGGGCAAAAAGGTATCACTCTGTGGAGGGAGGGAACTAAACACTAAAAAAAGCAATCCAATACGCCCTAACTTAATGGTGGTCCTCAGCCCAGTATAGGAGAATAGTTGGCTTACATAGCCAGACCTATCTCCACACTTCGGAGAAAGGTCTAGCTCAACCCATTATCATTCTGGGACAGGAGAAAAAAACGCTCTGGCTTGTTTGTATTTCTTTAAACCAATCACAATCGTCTTGGACAGCGCTAAGCCCAGGATGCAGTGACTGTGCCCTTGCAAAACGGTAACACGCAGACTGAAATAGTTGGCCAATGGCAGTCTTATCCCAACAGCCTACATCCGGTGAGTCAGACTACCTGAAGATAGACACTGATGATGGCCACAAACTTAACGGTTCCCTTAAATAATTGACCAACTAATCACCTCTGCCTCAGTTGTGCTGCAATGGCAGCAGCAGTGCACTTTGACCTCTAAAATGTGTTAACATGGTATATGTGTGTGTGTGTGTACAGGAAGGATTTGTTAAAAGAACGTCCAGTAATGTGTGTAATGGTCAAAAAAGCTATCTTAGTCTTACAAAAGACATTTTCTGTTTGTTTTCTTGCAGTGTCATGTGAAGTTATTATGAAATGAAAAACTTGTAATACAAGCATTGTACATAAATAAACAATTAATCTCATACGCGAGTTATTGAAGTTATCGTTTGAGAATGTTTGCCTTGAAGTACATACTGAACATTGTATACATGTATGTTTACAGTCATGCTTATAGTTTATGTATACATGTGCATATCTCATATATTCAAGAATGGATTAATAGGTCCCATCATTTGTAATGTTATGCTGATGTAAGGTGACGTGGATAAATGTGAGTTGTCTTGCATTTTGTGTTGTATTTTTGTGAAATTTAGATTTTCTTTTAGGCATCTAATCATCTAATAAAATAAGATTAAAACAAGTTTTCTTTGGCTCATCAAATATGTCATATATGGCTTATTCATGACATTTGTGTATGACTGAATGGGAGGTATTGTCGATGCTGTAGGTTGCCAGGCTGCAGAAAAACCTCTATCTGTCTAGAATAATTTTGGTAATCAACCATGTCTGAATACAGTTGATTAGATGCCATTTTAGTTTTTAAGTGAAGGATTGGTTTGTTAATTATGAACCTTTCGCGTGTATATATAATTAACAATTCAAATTGTAATTACAGTTTAGTGACTTGAGCAACAAGGTCTGGCAACCCGGTTGGAGGAGGCATCGTTGTGAGCCATAGACTGTTTAAAGCATATTGGGTTAAGTTAAAGGGATCTGATGAGGAACAACCTGCAACAAATGTGCTGTGTGGTTGTTGGGAATATTCACAACAACGTAAAGGACTTGGTTGGAATATTGATACAGTAGCAGTCGAATATGGTTTAAATGGGTTAGATTATGGGCTAAATATTGTGTGGGGTAATTTTCATCCCAATGTGGACTTGCCACTTGTGGAGCAGAAAAGAGAATGGACTGAAAGGAATGTGGATAACATTGGATATCAGAATCAGATTCAGAATCAGAAATACTTTATTGATCCCCAGGGGGAAATTGTACAGTACCGGTGCTCCCATTCAAGAGTAGAAAGCAGCATAAATTAGAAATGAAAGTATGTAAAAAATATAAAAATGAGAAATAGAAAATAAAAATATACACATTTACAATATTTTCAAATATGAAAAATAAAAGTAAAAAATATATACAATAGCAATGTATATGTATGTATGTGTATATATATATATATATATATATATATATATATATACATATGTACAGTGCATCCGGAAAGTATTCACGGCGCTTCACTTTTTCCACATTTTGTTATGTTACACCCTTATTCCAAAATGGATTAAATTAATTTTTTTCCTCAAAATTCTACACACAACACCCCATAATGACAATGTGAAAAAAGTTTTTTTGAAATTTTTGCAAATTTATTAAAAATAAAAAACTAAGAAATCACATGTACATAAGTATTCACAGCCTTTGCCATGAAGCTCAAAATTGAGCTCAGGTGCATCCTGTTTCCACTGATCATCCTTGAGATGTTTCTGCAGCTTAATTGGAGTCCACCTGTGGTAAATTCAGTTGATTGGACATGATTTGGAAAGGCACACACCTGTCTATATAAGGTCCCACAGTTGACAGTGCATGTCAGAGCACAAACCAAGCATGAAGTCAAAGGAATTGTCTGTAGACCTCCGAGACAGGATTGTCTCGAGGCACAAATCTGGGGAAGGTTACAGAAAAATTTCTGCTGCTTTGAAGGTCCCAATGAGCACAGTGGCCTCCATCATCCGTAAGTGGAAGAAGTTCGGAACCACCAGGACTCTTCCTAGAGCTGGCCGGCCATCTAAACTGAGTAATCGGGGGAGAAGGGCCTTAGTCAGGGAGGTGACCAAGAACCTGATGGTCACTCTGTCAGAGCTCCAGAGTTCCTCTGTGGAGAGAGGAGAACCTTCCAGAAGGACAACCATCTCTGCAGCAATCCACCAATCAGGCCTGTATGGTAGAGTGGCCAGACGGAAGCCACTCCTTAGTAAAAGGCACATAGCAGCCCACCTGGAGTTTGCCAAAAGGCACCTGAAGGACTCTCAGACCATGAGAAACAAAATTCTCTGGTCTGATGAGACAAAGATTGAACTCTTTGGTGTGAATGCCAGGCGTCACGTTTGGAGGAAACCAGGCACCGCTCATCACCAGGCCAATACCATCCCTACAGTGAAGCATGGTGGTGGCAGCATCATGCTGTGGGGATGTTTTTCAGCGGCAGGAACTGGGAGACTAGTCAGGATAGAGGGAAAGATGAATGCAGCAAAGTACAGAGACATCCTGGATGAAAACCTGCTCCAGAGCGCTCTTGACCTCAGACTGGGGCGACGGTTTATCTTTCAGCAGGACAACGACCCTAAGCACACAGCCAAGATATCAAAGGAGTGGCTTCAGGACAACTCTGTGAATGTCCTTGAGTGGCCCAGCCAGAGCCCAGACTTGAATCCGATTGAACATCTCTGGAGAGATCTGAAAATGGCTGTGCACCGACGCTTCCCATCCAACCTGATGGAGCTTGAGAGGTGCTGCAAAGAGGAATGGGTGAAACTGCCCAAAGATAGGTGTGCCAAGCTTGTGGCATCATATTCAAAAAGACTTGAGGCTGTAATTGCTGCCAAAGGTGCATCAACAAAGTATTGAGCAAAGGCTGTGAATACTTATGTACATGTGATTTCTCAGGTTTTTTATTTTTAATAAATTTGCAAAAATCTCAAATAAACTTTTTTCACGTTGTCATTATGGGGTGTTGTGTGTAGAATTTTGAGGAAAAAAATGAATTTAATCCATTTTGGTATAAGGCTGCAACATAACAAAATGTGGAAAAAGTGAAGCGCTGTGAATACTTTCCGGATGCACTGTATGTATTGCACTATTGTGTTTGACCATATATGTATTGCACTGACATTTAAGAATAAGTAATAGTGAGGTAGTATATGTAGAAGCAGGTCCAGATTTCCAGTCTGTTTCTTCTGAGTGTCTGACACTCTGAGGGAGGAGTTGAACAGTTTGATGGCCACAGGCAGGAATGATTTCCTGTGGCGCTCAGTTGTATATTTGGACTCTGGATCACTGTTACACCACAGTCATTAACGCTTTTCACGCCGTCACCCGCGCTGCATTGGGACACTCTGACCATGACATAGTCCACCTGATTCCTGCATACAGGCAGAAATTAAAACTTTCTAAGTCTGTTGCGAGAACTTCGAAGAAGTGGACCAGTGAAGCTGCAGAGGACCTGAAGGCGTGTTTGGACTGTACTGACTGGGATGTTTTCAGGACTGCTACCAACAGTCTGGATGAGTACACAGAGGTTGTGACTTCATATATCAGCTTCTGTGAGGACTGCTGCGTACCAACTCGGACCAGGGTGAGTTATAACAACGACAAACCCTGGTTCACAGAAAGACTGCGACAGCTGAGGTTGGAAAAGGAAGAGGCGTTTAAGAGTGGCAACAGAGCAGAGTTTAAGGAAGCCAAGTACAAGTTTAGCAAGGCGGTGAGGGAAGCTAAACGACTGTACTCAGAGAGACTACAAGACCAGTTCTCCTCCAACGACTCTGCTTCTGTGTGGAGGGGGCTCAGACAGATCACCAACTACAAGCCAAGAGCCTCTTCAACACCTCACTGGAGACATGCCACGTGCCAGCCTGCTTCAAGGCCTCCACCATCATCTCCGTCCCCAAAAAACCAGGGCCCACAGGATTAAATGACTACACACCCGTCGCCCTGACCTCTGTGGTCATGAAATCATTTGAACGCCTGGTTTTGTCCCACCTCAAATCCATCACCGACCCTCTGCTGGACCCCCTGCAGTTCGCCTACAGAGCCAACAGGTCTGTAGACGACGCCGTCAACTTGGCCCTACACTTCATCCTCCAGCACCTGGACTCCGCAGGATCCTATGCCAGGATCCTGTTCGTGGACTTCAGCTCTGCCTTCAACACGATCGTCCCGGCTCTTCTTCAGGACAAGCTCTCCCAGCTGAACGTGCCTGACCCCACCTGCAGGTGGATCACAGATTTCCTGTCTGACAGGAAGCAGCACGTGAAGCTGGGGAAACACGTCTCAGACTCGCGGACGATCAGCATCGGCTCCCCTCAAGGCTGTGTTCTTTCTCCTCTACTCTTCTCCCTGTACACCAACAGCTGCACCTCCAGTCACCAGTCCGTCAAGCTCCGTCAAGCTCCTGAGGGAGCTGAACATCATCTCTTCAGGACCTGTACTCCTCCAGGACCCTGAGGAGAGCAGGGAAGATCGCTGCTGACCCCTCCCACCCTGGACACCATCTGTTCGACCCCCTCCCCTCTGGCAGGAGGCTGCGGTCCATCAAGACCAAAACCTCCCACCACAAAAACAGTTTCTTCCCCTCTGCAGTCAACCTGACGAACTTACATTGACCCCCCCCCGAACACAAACACAAGTTATACGTTATATTAACGTACATCACCCCTGTCCCCCCTGCGTTACATTAACGCACCCACCCCCTACTGGACACTTTATTTTGGTCACTACACTGTTTGTTATTTATCTTATCTTATTTTTATTTTACCTTTTATATTCTACATATTTGTTGTCAAAACAATAGCACCTTCAGACCACGGCAAATTCCTTGTAATGTATGTTACTTAGTAATAAACAGTTTCTGATTCTGATATGCATCTTGTCACGACTGAGCAAGGCAAAAAATGAACCCACACACACGACTCAAACAAAGTACAAATATATAATAAAGAGTATTTATTTATAACAAAATATGAAGCTTGACAAAGCAAGAGATATCTACAAAGTTAACAACAGAAAATCACTCCCAAAAAGTGGAGGAACAAAACTAGGAAAAACAAGACAGTAAAGTGAACAAATTAACAAGAACACTGAAACAACTCACACAGGGACTAACAGGAAATCTTGACATGGAATTACCGCTGGTTATCATGGCACTGAGGACAAGACAAACTGCCACAAGACAAAGGGAGACGCAGACTATTTAAACATGAGGTGAGTGAACACAGGTGGAAACAATCAGGGGGACTGACAATCACAAAGGCGGGAAACACGAGGGCAGGAAGTAAAATGTTCTGAAACGAGAGGGCACACAATACTACAAAATAAAACAGGAAATGACAAGACAACATGACTAAATGAGACAAAAACGGTAACTTAACGTAAATGACGAGACATGACACATCCTGCCAAAAGTGTTTTAACAGAATGCTGGGAACATAATGAGACAAAAGTTTTGGGTGGATTGGTGATGCAAAGGCCATCAATTACAGTACAGCCCCACAGTTTCAATTTCTTCCATTCTTCCCTGGTTGTTCTCCTTGCCAAGTATAGACCTCAATATACAGCAGCAATTGAAGGACAAGTCAAAGCAACTTTCAGTATGCCGCAAAGTTTGATCAGCATTTTTCAGACTCTGTGTTCATATTCACAGATGGCTCCAAAGATCCTGTTACAGGGTGTGCAGGTGCAGCAGCTTATATCCGAGTGACTGAATCATATATTAGGAAAAGAGTGTCAGACCACTTGTCAGTATACCTCAGAGCTATTGGCAATATTATTGGCCTTGCAGTGGATAGAAGAGAAGGAAATAAATAACACTGTTATTGCATCTGACAGCTTTGCAGCACTAACAAGCATGAGATCTGGCAGATCATCATTTAGGACAGATATTCTTAATGAAATATTTCTTTTCAATTCAATTCAATTCAATTTTATTTATATAGCGCCAAATCACAACAAAAGTCATCTCATGACACTTTACAAATAGAGCAGGTCTAGACCGACTCTTTATAATGTTATTACAGGAAGACTTCCGGATGTGCTTTGCCGTGTGAAGACGTGTGTGCGGAGGCTCCGTGTAAAAGTAGTCAAAAATATTAATATCGCCATATTTGTATCATTTTGGGGGGGCTGGACGAATAAGATTCTGTTTTGGGAGTGAACGAGTGCGTTCTCAGTGCAGTTTACGACCGAAAATGACCTCCAGATCGACTCGAACGGGCGGAGAAAAGCCGCCGGTGGTTAGCAACTTGACCTCCTCGGCTAGCAAGGGTGATATTAGCCTAACACGTGCCGACGACATGCCTCAGTGGGCTAAGGATATGATGTCCGAGATTAAAAACGGCAACGTTGAGAATACGAAATACAGGGAGGAGACAAAGACCGAGATCGTGAGGTGCAAAGAAGAAGTAGAGAAAGGAAGGAAAGAGACGAAGGCCGAGATGGAAAAATGGGCTAGGAGCGTGGAAGAGAATGCTAAAGCTCAGTTTGAGTTGCTACGTGGGGAGGTGAGGCTGATTAGCGATCATACTAGCAGTTTGGCTAATAGGATGGACGAACGGAAAAAAGAGGTGGATGAAATATTGAATGGTCAGTCTGACAGCATAACCAACATTGAGACAAAACTGAAAGAAATGGAGAAGGAGGTACTGAAGCTGAGGGGACGGAGTGAAGACCTCGAGGCACGATCACGACGCAACAACATACGTGTCGTGGGGGTAAGAGAAGGGGCCGAGACGGGCAAAAAGCCGTCAGACTTTATGGCGGGCTTGCTGAAAGACAAGTTGGGACTAGCAGTAACACCGACGCTTGATCGAGCACACCGGACACTCGGCGCGAGACGAGACGGGAACGGAGTTCCGCCGAGAGCGTTCGTCGTGAGATGTCACTACTTTACAGAGAAAGAGGAGATAATGAAGAAGGCGAGAGAAATGGAGAGAACACCGGAGGGTCGGAGCGGACAGATTCACATCTTCCCGGACTACACCCAGGAGGTAAACAGTAAGAGAGCAGCCTTCAAAGAAGCAAGAAGCCTCCTGCGGGCCTGCACGGGGATCAGATATGGGCTGCGTTACCCGGCAACCCTGGTGATTACGCCAGAAGGAGGGCAAACGAAAATCTTCGAGAGCCCAAAAGACGCCGTGGATTACATCAAGAAGAAACTGAACCCTGGGTGAAGCATATAGACTGGTTTCAGCTTGGCTAAGTAGAAATGTACACATGCTTACACTGTTGAAATGGGATGACTACTGCAAGCAGGATTTTGTTGACTAGATTTGACAATATTGACAAAGAAATATTTGTTTCAGTGTGTATTTAAGTGGGGATATGCACATGCACTCACATATATTGCTGGGTGTATGTATATATATTTTTTTTTTTTCTTTGTATATAGATATATAATTCTCATCCCATCCTAGGAGCTACGGTTGCCCTGTCATATTATTGTTTTGTCTTATTCAAGGTTTAAGAATTGATTTTTCCCCCTTGGCTATTGTTGCCTACTGCCTATGGTATTGCCTTTTATTTCTATTTTTAATATTTTACATTATTTAGGATCTTGCTCTTGAGAGCTCCCTCTGTTTGTTTTTCCCATGAGGTGATTAAGTCAAAGGGGTGATGTTATACTTTTAAGGTTAGGGGGTGATATACACGGAGCCGCACACGGTAGGCTTGGTGTGTAGGAGGATGATGGACCGGTTGGCCACGAGAGAGCTCGTTAAAGAGCACTGTGTTAGCGTTCATATATGTAATGTGTTATGTGTTAGCTGTGTCTGTGTGTGTGACACCCCCCCCTCCCTCCCCAGACCCTCTCCTTTTAACCTTTTTGTTTTTGCTGCCAAATCTTCAAGGTGTGATCCGGAAAGTGGGTATCATAGGGGTGCAATGGTGATTCCGGGCTGCGGACTCCTGACATGGCACCAAACATGGATGCGAGCAGAATGGACACAAAATTGATGAGCTGGAACGTAAGGGCGATCAATAAGCCGGCTAAACGGAGTAAGATATTTTCGCATTTGAGAGACCAGGGAGCGGAGATAGTTTACTTACAGGAGACGCATTTGTTGAACAAGGACCACCTCAAGCTTTGTAGGGGGGGATTCAATCAGATTTATCACTCAAATTTCAATAGTAAGAGTCGAGGAGTGGCCATCCTTATACACAGGAATGTACAATTCGTAGAAACAACTACTATAAAAGATAAACATGGTCGATATGTTATTGTGGTTGGAAAATTATTCAATATGCCAGTGGTGTTGGCAAACATATACGCACCCAATTGGGATAATGTTCAATTTTTTAAGGACTTATTCTCATTACTGCCTAATTTGGACGCTCATAATCTGATTCTAGGGGGAGACCTAAACTGTGTCCTAGACTCAACCTTGGACCGCTCTAGCCCAACATCCAATGTATTAAGTAAATCAGCACAATGCATTAACTCTTTTTGTAAAGCATATGGTGTGTTTGATCCATGGAGATTCATAAACCCAACCTCCAGACAGTACTCCTTTTACTCCCCACCACATCAAACATATACTAGAATTGACTATTTCTTATTAGATAATAAACTGACTTCTATAGTAACAGATGTAGAATACACTGGTATAGTAATATCTGATCACAGCCCGGTCATGTTGAAACTTCACTTTCCTGAGAATACGCCACCTCAGAGAATGTGGCGCCTTAATAGCAGGCTATTGGCAGATGATGATTTTACAAAATTCATAAACTCGCAAATAGTCTTTTTCTTAGAACTTAATGATACCCCTGATATAAGTAATGGCACTCTGTGGGAATCCTTAAAAGCTTATTTACGAGGACAAATAATTTCATACAGTGCTGGTGAAAGGAAGAGAAAGATGAAACGTACCACGGAATTAATAAAAGCAATAAAAGAAGTTGACCTGGCAAATTCTATGACTCCCTCTGAGGAGCTACATAGAAAGCGGATTTTGCTCCAAACTGAATATGATGTCTTGATAAGTCAATGTGAGGAGGATCTATATCTTAGGTCAAGACAGGATCTCTATGAGCATGGTGAGCGTGCGGGTAAGCTCCTGAGCTACCAGTTGAAGCAATCAGCAGCTGCTGGCAGGATAGTACAGATAGGAGATAACCTGGGAAACAAAATTATAGATCAGAAGGGTATTAACGACCAATTTAAATCTTTTTATAAGGATCTGTATACTTCAGAAACAGATGACAAGGAACGAATGAAAAATTTTTTTGAAAATCTGGAAATACCATCCCTAGATGACGCAGATAGGGATAGATTAGAGGGACCCATGACGGCTAGGGAGATAGAGAATGCGATTCGGAATATGAAGACAGGCAAAGCGCCGGGCCCTGATGGGTTCCCAAGTGAGTTTTATAAAACATTCGCTTCTAAACTGATACCCCTGCTTTGTGGAGTATATAGGGAGGTCCTTGATAAAAAAGCTTTGCCTCAAACAATGTCACAGGCTTTGATCTCTGTACTCCTTAAGAAAAATAAAGACCCACTTAAATGTGAATCATACCGCCCAGTGAGTCTACTTGGCTGTGATTATAAGATATTGGCCAAAATATTGGCGGCTAGGATTGAGCTTGTTATAAGTAAAATAATTCATCCTGACCAGACAGGGTTTGTTGCTGGTAGACAACTTTCCAGTAATCTCCGTCGCTTGTTTAATGTGATATACACTGCTGAAGATAACATTGAGCCTGAGATTGTGATCTCCCTGGATGCCCACAAAGCCTTTGATAGAATAGAGTATTTCTATCTGTTCACGGCCCTCGAGAGATTCGGATTCGGTCCTAAATTTCGCTCGTGGATTGAGATAATTTATGCGAACCCCCAGGCTATGGTAAGAACAAACAATATAATATCTGAACCTTTTCCTCTGTTTCGGGGGACAAGGCAGGGTTGCCCCTTGTCGCCCATGCTCTTTGATGTGGCAATTGAGCCCCTCGCAATAATGCTGAGGCATGCTGCTGAGCTCGGGGGAATACACAGGGGCACGCAAATTCATAAGTTGTCTTTATACGCTGATGACCTCCTCCTCTTCCTGTCGAATCCTGTCACGAACATCCCGGTAGCTCTTGGTATTATCGAAGACTATGGGAGGGTGTCGGGTTATAAAATTAACCTGGGAAAAAGTGTCCTTTTCCCAATTAATAAACAGGCGAGGAAACTTTCATTCCAGGCCTATCCCTTTACAACAAATAAGGATAAGTTTACCTATTTAGGTATCAATGTAACAAGGAGGTATAAAGATTTATTTAATCATAATTTTAAAGTAACATTGGATACGGCAAAATTAGATATGGAAAGGTGGTCATCCCTCCCCCTATCATTAGCAGGGAAGATAAATTCTGTTAAAATGAACATAATGCCACGGTTCCTCTATTTATTCCAGACGGTACCAATTTTCATACCGAAGTCATTTTTTAAAGAACTGAATAAATGTACATCCACCTTTATCTGGGAAAAAAAAGTCCCCCGGATAAGAAGGGAGTTCCTTGAGAGACAGAGGGAAGAGGGAGGCCTGGCCCTACCAAATTATATGCACTATTATTGGGCTGCTAATATACATAAGGTGTTGTTTTGGGTCTCAAAGTTGGATGACGATGAAACTCCAGTGTGGGTACATATGGAAAGATATGCATCTAGCCCGGTGTCCCTATGCTCCCTGGTCTGCGCTCCTCTGCCCTTAAGCAAACACCTTTACACAAACAACCCTGTTGTATGTGACTCTATCAAAATCTGGGTCCAATTCAGAACACATTTTAAAAATAGAAACGCCCTCCTGTCTGCTCCCGTCTATGGCAATCACTTATTCTCCCCGGCCCTTGGGGGAACAGCATTTAGGGAATGGTATAGAGCTGGGGTGGAATGCGTCAAAAATCTTTTTAAAGGTGGTGTTTTCATGTCTGCTGCTCAGTTGGAGAAGGAATATGGAATCCCCTCAAAGACGAATTACTTAAGATATTTTCAGGTTCGAGATTTTGTGAAAAAGACATTCGCCTCATCCCTTGAGTTGCCGCGGAGTGGATGGATAGATGGGCTGCTAGACATGAATCCAACTCTTAAAGGGACGGTTTCCACGCTCTATGTGAGCATCCAGAAGGTGGCTTCCCCATCCCTTGATATCTTACAAAGGAAGTGGGAGGAAGAGTTAGAATTGGACATATCAGATGTTGACTGGAGACGGGCAGTGGAACTAATACACTCTTCTTCTGTATGTGTTAGACATGGATTGATACAGTTTAAGGTCTTACACAGACTTCATTTCTCAAGGGACAAACTGGCAAGAATGTATCAGGGGGCTGATCCGACTTGCCCTAGATGTAAACAGGTGCCAGCCAATATAGGTCATATGTTCTGGTCCTGTCCCAAGCTGAAAGAGTTCTGGGCCAGAATTTTTAGAACTTTCTCGTCAATCTATAACAAAGATATAGAGCCCGGCCCTCTGACAGCCATCTTTGGTGTGACACCAAGGGAAGCGCCACTAACAATCTCTCAAAGGAAAACAATAGCATTCTCTTCATTGCTGGCTAGGAGATTGATCCTACTTAACTGGATAAAGGCGACACCGCCATCCCATAAACGATGGGTAGAAGAGGTGATGGCACACCTTAAATTAGAACATATTAGATTCACCTTGCAGGGCAACACTAAGAAGTACTCTACGGTCTGGCAGCCTTTTATTTCCTACTTTGAACATGAGTTCTAATTAGCCCCAACATAGATGGCAGCTTTTGACCCCCCCCCCCTCCTTCCCTTCCCTTCCCACATGGGTGATGGGTATGTCTGATGTCTGATATTAGTATGGTATGTCTTGTTACTGTTTTGTCTGTGGTTTAGACCTGTATTTGAGATGTATGTTTTGAGTCCTGCTGTCTTTTTTTTAATTTATTTTTTTATTTTATTTTATTTTATTTTTTTTATTTTATTTATTTTTTTTTTTTGAATGGGATGTTTGTTGTTTGAACAGAAAATTCAATAAAAACACTTTGATAATAATAATAATATAATGTTATTACAGAGACCCAACAGTTCCCACCATGAGCAAGCACTTTGGCGACAATGGCAAGGAAAAACTTCCTTTTAAGAGGCAGAAACCTCAAGCAGAACCAGACTCTAGGTGGGCGGTCATCTGCTTTGACCGGTTGGGTTTGAGAAAGAGAGAGAGAGGGAGAGAGAGAGAGACATAGAGAGGGAGGGAGAAAGAGAGAGGGGGAGAGACAGACAGACAGACAGAAAGAGACAGAGAGAGAGATAGACATAAAGACACAGATAGACAGACCGACAGACGGACTAGCAGTAGAAATAGCAGCTATAATTATAATAATAATGGAAATATGACTGATGATAGTAGTTACAGCTGTAATAATAGCTGTAATAATAGCACAGTAGATCAAAATGATTATCTGATATTAGCTTGTTTACTAATACAGCTTTAGATGACAGAGATCTGATATTTAACAGTCCACACTTAATTTTCCTATTGTTTTGTCCTATAGCAGTGGTGGTCTTAATTTTTATTAGGTTTTTATTAATGACTGCTCTCCTGTTTAATTTTGATTGAATTAATTTAAGTGGTCGGGGGGGAGACACAGTCATTATGGGGTTTTGGGTGGGTAACTGCTCTAATGGAAGCGCAGAGAAGCGTGTAGGACTGCGACTCTGCATCCTGGTCTGGACTCTGGGTTGTCACGGTTTTGGTTCACTAATAAAGTCGGTCAGATTTCTAGATATGAGAGCCGCTCCATCCAAAGTGGGATGAATGCCGTCTCTCCTCATCAGACCAGGTCTCCTCCAGAAAGTCCGCCAATTATCTACGAAGCCCACATCGTTTGCTGGACACCACCTCGACAGCCAGCGGTTGAATGATGACATGCGGCTAAACATGTCATCACTGGTCAAATTGGGAAGGGGCCCAGAGAAAACTACGGAGTCCGACATAGTTTTTGCAAACGAACACACCGACTCCACGTTAATTTTAGTGACCTCCGATTGGCGTAACCGGGAGTCATTACCGCCGACGTGAATAACAATCTTACTGTATTTACGCTTATCCATGCATGCTAACAAGTACAACCTCATAGCCGTTAGCATGACTGTAGCCCGGTCTTGCTAAAACATCCTGTTTCCTTTCATATTAGATATCCAGAAATGTATTGATTGCTGACTTGTGCACTGTCAAGAAATCATCATGTACTGAGAATGTCTTTTGCAGCAAAACACTTTGATATTCTATGTGTCATTGTTATTTCTCCTCAGGTTGTATTCCATGGCCATGTTTTGAGTTGCTAGGAGAAGGAGACCCTAAAATCTGTCAGCACTATGTCCAAGCACCAAATGATGTGAAGATTGAGTTTGTACATGAGCCAAACCCCAAATATGACACAATGGTTGTCTCCTGGAAGCCCAGTTACTATGGTATGTTGATACAGATTGACAACGAAATACTCTCATCCTATATTCTAAAGCCAATTTCTGTATGCGGTTGTGATAAGGATACATAGCATGTCTTTAAATTGGGGCGAAAGTCATACAGTTGTTTGGTCAGTTTTTAAGACTGTAGCCAGTTTTGAAATTAAAATACCATGTCAGGCAGGAGTTACGTCCCCCAAATAATTTGTCATATCAGGGTTTGACATAAAGAAGATTTACTTCAGGTGACATACAGTGAATTATTTTTGAAAGGCGAAAATTATGCCTTGCATTATGAGAATGCTTCTAAGTACAGGTATGAGAGACAGCTCGTTGAATTATTCCAGGCTTTGACAGGTGACAGTATAACAGACTTTCTTGTTAAAAGTTTAATTGAGCATGCACTGAACTGGTGTAACACAAGCAGCACACACATGCATTTGACTTTGGAGTTTGTATGCAACTTAGATGATGGCTTGCCGAGTCCGTGACACTGACTTCACGCTGTCCTTTTGTGTTTGCTGCAGGCATCGCCTTCCTGCGAGGCTTTCAGGTGTCCCTCCAGGCTTTGGGAGGGTCTGGTGTTGCCTGTCAGCTCTTTCTCTTCCACCGTAACCTCTCCATCCCGGCTTCACATGCTCAAAGGGTAGGAAGGGCCCCGCTCGCTTTGGTCTGTGCTTCTTTTTCTGCCTAGAATGCCACTTTTAACGCAAATTCTTGTTAAAAGCAGTTCTCAACAACAAACAACTAAGCAATACTTTGAATATAAATACATTTACATTTTGATTACAGATTATTTCATCAGGGAGTGGATCTTAAATCTTTCCCACCCCAAAGACCAAAGACTTTCCCCTGGGAAGACACACCAGCAGCCAGTATCTTTTAGCTTCTGGACATACTCTCACATTATGACCTGGTGTTTATGAAATTATGTTATATTTTGGGTGGGATAACAGTGACATCATCCTTCAGAAAAACTGAAAATATGCCCTTATGATTTTATCAAGCTCATCAAGATCATTCAAAAGCTGTAATTATCACACGAGAGGCAACGTCACAGGAAGTCTGTTATTTAGCCTTTTGTTATGAGAATGTCCTGAAGGACTATGACACCATACACCATTGGACATGCTCACAACGGTGGGAACTCCACATGCATACATTTAAACCACATTAACACTTAATCCAATGAAAGGAACACACATTACTGTGTTTGACTTGGTAAACGATGAAAACGGTGAGGTTTCTAATAACCCTTATTTTGATAACTATAGGTTGTATGGGGCTGATTTTGTTTTTGAAACAAATCATTTTTGCTCAACCCTGTGTACACAACTCATCTGTCTAATTTTATATGTAATCTGCCAGTTTCAAAGAAGAGATATTTGCGTCACTATGTCCCACGACGATGCATTTTATGTCTGACATATTAGAAACAGATTAGTGCAATTTGCCCATTACTAGGCAACAAGTTGCTATCCACCTGCTTCATTTCGGTTTCTGTAATCAGAATCAGAATCAGAATCAGAAACTGTTTATTGCCAAGTAACATACATTACAAGGAATTTGCTGTGGTCTGAAGGTGCTATTGTTTTGATAACAAATAAGTAGAATATAAAAGCTAAAATAAGAATAAGAATAAAAATAAAAATAAAAAATAAGATAAGATAAATAACAACAGTGCAGTGACCAGAATAAAGTAAAGTGTCCAGATAAAGTGTCCAGTAGGGGGTGGGTGCGTTAATGTAACGCAGTGGGGACAGGGGTGATGTACGTTAATATAACGTATATTGTGTTAATTGTTTTACATGTAAAAACTATGTCCTATAGCATCCCTGGCTGAATGATGGTCTAACTCTTCACAAAACCTTTATAGATGACACACAGTGCTGTAGCTCCAAAACTGTGGGAACCATGAAGGTTGAAAAGCACTATATATGTGAGACCATTTGAGTCCATTTACTTTAACATCCTGATGGAATATGTCACAATAGCTTTACAATTTTCCTTGGATTATATGCTTTAGATTGAAAATGAATTAGCATTACTATCATTTATACTCAAATACCACTTTTTAACCCTTTTAACTCAACTTAATGACAATCTCTAATGGAGTCCTATAGGTGAGCATTTGAACTCACCTATAGAATATGTATATGAAATATGTATTCGCATAAAGCATTGGAAAATAGCACAAATCACACATGAAATGCAGCTTTAATCTAGCATTACTTCACTAAAGCATGCTTCACCTTACATACAAGCTTTATAATTTAACTAACAGAACCAATAATAACACAGCTTTAAGAACAGACTCATGAAATCAACAGATTATTTAAGTATTCTGGACCATACCAAAGGTCATTAACACATCCATACATGTCCTTGAGGCGTCATCATACAATAAAGAAAAGTGTGAAATTGTTAAAGTGTAGCAAGTGTTAAACCAACAAGTGACTTTTAAGAACTGCAATGCATAAACACCATATTGTTGCCTATGAAAGACAGGGATCATGTTTTAAAAAACGTGATATCTATTTAATGGTAAATGTTTCATGAAAGAACCACAAGTTAGTACCAGAGCTACAGGCTGCAATGACCACTCTGTACTAGTATTCTGGTACTCTGGGAGGCAAATCTGACCATAACCAAGTCCAAGTCTCATATCCAAATCTGCATATGCTCAAATCAAATCATCCTACAAAAAAGTAAGTAAAAAGTTCAAATTCAATCAAAAACACACAACGTCACATCACATAAAATGGCAACTCGACTCAACAATTCTTTGGGGAAAGTGTTGATAAACATATGTCAGCTGGGATTGGCTGTAGCCCCCCTGTGACTCTCAAGGATAAGTGGGTATAGCAAATAGATGGATGAATATATATAATATATAACAGCAATATATATGAGACTTTGTATGAGAAAGCCGTTCTATTTAACCACTAATAAAGAATATGTCAAAAACTCTTATCTCAGCTTATCAGATAAGTGTGCAGTGTGTTTGAAGTCATAATTGCCACTGAATTCTGCAGGTGTACAAGTCAGACCCTTTCCCCGGCCTCTCCCTTGGGTCCCAGTATGCTGTTACCGTCATGGCTCTGCCAGTGCCTGAGGAGTGGGAGAGGTTCTACCACAGCAAGATCTTTTCCACACGCTGTAAGACTACTTTAAGCTCTAGACTAGATATTATCTCATAAAGCACACACACACACACACACACAGTTTCAGTGAACTTTGTGGTTGCTTCAGGGTAACCTTCAAAATCTAAATCCCTCCTTCTCTTGGCTTATTTACTGTACATATAATGACATCTCCTGCTCTGTCCCCAGAAAGCTCTCTGCTCTCTAAACTTTGCCCTTTTCATCATATATCTTTCAGTAAGACTATTGTCAAAACAATGGTGAATTTATAGTAATATGCGCTGGTTTTGCAGCATGTGCAGAGAAGAACGGTCTTGAGCAGTGCAAAAAAGGTGAGAATTTCTCATAGTTCCCAAATAAAGTCTGGTATAACAATAAATGTTTTCCTTCTTCGGTAATGCTTCAATTTACAGGTCCACAAATTTCATGGAAAGTAGGTGATAATTAGCAAGTTACGTATTTGAAATTTCTTTGAAATTATCCCCAAATTACCCCTAAATGTGTCCAAAATTACTGCAAAATTATTTAAGAATTATATTGTGCTCTTTCCTAATAAGCAGTTGCGGTTCGATTTTTCACAAAAGTTAAACTTGCTGAAAATCTATCAATCCATGAATAAATGCTGCAGCTCTTCAATAACCAAGAAATTCCTGCGTTTTGCTTCCCAGCTGTTGGGTAAAAGTGAAGGGGGTTAGCCCTGAAGTCGATCTGCCCAGGAGGAAAACAAAGTCTTCCCTGTGCTACCGACAAGGGTCTGGAAGCTAGCACAGGAGCTTTGGCCCTGCAGGAGGAGAAGGTTTTCAAGTCCGGGGTGGGGGGACCCAGTGGGGGAGTGGCGCCGGAATGGGCACCAGAACCGGAGACAGATGAGATGGCAACGGAACAGGGTTTAGCTAGTAGGAACTATCTAGATATCAGTTAACTTCGTATTACTTTCCTTGAAATGTATGTATGCATGTAATTATCACCTACTTATCATGAAATTTGCGGACCTGTAAAATGAAGCGTTACCGTTTCTTCTTATGATCAGCTTGACATCATGTCAATATTTTATGGTCTGGTTGTAGACTGGTATCCCAAATATATTGAGGTCCAACATGAAGGGACTGCCATCATAGTGACCTTTAACCTGGCTCCCCCGAACCTGGGCATCAGAAGCTACTTCTCACTGTGTTACGCAAACGGCATAATGAAATACACAGACATAACACCTGTGAGTTGTTTCAACTTCTGCAGCTTTATATTTTGCCAATGCCTTGCTTCTATTATGTGTATTACGGAACTATTTGATAATTAAGTGAACTGAATACTTGTATTTAATTTCCTTAGAATTCCACCAACAACAAAACTCATCACAGCTATCAGCTGAATGGCCTTCAAGAAGGAACCAATTACACTTGTGAGGTAAAATAAAAGTGGATTATAACTATTCTATCCTTAACACTGATTGCATAATATATAAAACTACAACTGTTTTCAACCTAATCTCAGGGGCTTTGTGTTTAATAAATTATATTGAAATACCAGTCTCAAAAAATATGTATTATATGGACTATCTATATATTTTATGCATTAATTTTCAACCATCGGCATTTAGCATTTAGCCAGATATTTCCCCTCAAGAGCTGGTGGAGAGCAAAACAGAGATAAAAGGAGAGTGAATATTGGACTTGCATTCATCATCACAACCCCAAATTAATGCTAATGTTGCTCCATGTCTTCTGGATAAATAGGCTGTTAGCCAACACAGTCGATATATCAACTTTATAAGGTGATGTGTCAGTGTTTTGTTTACAGCTTGTTGCGCTGCCCCCAAGTGGCCCCCAAAAGAAGTTTATTTTGTCAATCTACAAGGTCAAGAATGAACTGTCATGCTCAACATTTCTTGTTTCACAGATTGCAGCTAACGAAGTGGATGCAGTGAGGAAAACATTCAGTGTTCAAGTCATGCACATTCAAAAAGGTGGGGGAGGTTGTTTTATTGCTGCTGATCCACACAATCACTATGCATCATAGTAGGTGCTATGCAAACCTCTCTTTTCATTTTGTTGTGGAGATATAAGTGATATAATATTTAAGTGTCTGTTGGACCATGAATACAGTCTGTGTATATTTAATACATGTGTGATCAATCCCATCAGTCTTTCATCCCTTTAAGTAATACTTTGGAATTTGGGGAAATATTCTTATTATGCTTCCAGTCTTTATGCTAAACTAAAATAATCTACTCCCAGCTCTAGCTCCATAATTAGCACACAGGCATGACAGTGGTATCAATCATCTCATTTTAACTCTCGGCAGTAATTAGTAACGCATTTTCCAAAATGTCAAACTACTTCTTTAAGGTCTGTCACTGAATTATCATGTAATCACAACTCCCCACTCCTCAGAAGGTGCCTTGCAACTCTCTGTCACTCTCTCCTGGGCTTTGATGCTTCCACTGGGCCTGGCTGTGGTAGCCATACTTGTAGTCTTACTGGCTGCTCTCACCAGGAGGAGGCCCAAGCTGCAGATGAAGAAACTTGACATAAAACCAGGTGCGAAGACAAACCAAATACTTCATGTAAAATCACTGCTTGCATTTCATGAAAGCTAATCAAAATAAGTCATGATAATAATCCATTTTACACCATTTGACAGAGAACCTTTCTTGTACCTCTGTTCTGTCTTTTCCATTACTGGCATGATGTGAAATACAACCAGATTTCTTATTTTCATCCATTCAGATGTTATCAAGCAGCATCAAGAAAGCGGGACTCAGGAGGAAGTGATGGCATTGCCCAGAAACAGGCTGACCCCTCCTCGTCTTCTGATTTGCTACAGCAGTTATGATGGGCCCGCTCATGTCAAAGCTGTCATGCAGTTAGGGGCCTTCATACAACAACACATGGCCACTCAGGTAGTGGACATGACATGTCGTGGCTCTAATGCCTTTTCCTACAGGTGTGCTGATTCAGTGGAATCGGACAGGCAGAAACAAATTATGAATACATCCATCCATTCATTTTCTACTGCTTATCCGGGGCCGGGCACGCGGTGGCAGCAGGCTAACCAAGGTGGTCCAGACATCCCTCTCCCTAGCAATGTTTTCTAGGGAGATCTCGAGGCGTTCCCAGGCCAGATGAGATATGTAATCCCTCCAACGTGTTCTGGGTCTAACCCGGGGTCTCCTACCAGTTGGACATGTCCAGAAATCCTCCAAAGGAAGGCGCTCAGGATTCATCCTGATCAGATGCCCGAACCACCTCAACTGGCTCCTTTCGATGCAAAGGAGCAGCGGCTCTACTCCGAGCTCCCTTCGGATCCCTTTTGAGGTCCTCCCCCTATCTCTAAGGCTGACCCCAGCCACCTTGATGAGGAAACTCATTTCGGTCGCTTGTATACCCAATCTCATTCTTTCGGTCCTTACCCAAAGCTCATGACCATAGCTAGGGGTTGGAAGGTAGATCGAGTGGTAAATCAAAAGCTTTGCCTTCCGGCTTAGCTCCCTCTTCACCACAACAGTTCAATACAACACCTGCATTAGTGCTGACACCGCATCAATCCGCTGGTCGATCTCACGCTCTATTTTACTCTCACTCGTGAACAAGACCCCGAGATACTTGAACTCCCTGCTTGAGGCAGTAACTCAGATTGCTCAGGCAGGGAGCAATCCACCTTTTTCCAGGAGAGAACCATGTCCTCGGACTTGGAGATGCTGACTCTCATCACGACCACTTTGCACTCGGCTGCAAACCGCCCCAGTGCATGCTGTGGGTCACAATCTGATGAAGCCAACAGAGCCACATCATCTGCAGAGAGCAGAGAAGCAATTCTGAAGTCCCCAAACCAAACACTCTCCTCTCCCGGCTGTGCCTTGAGATCCTGTCCATGAATATCACAAACAGAATCTGTGACAAGGGACACCCATCGAAAACGTATTTGACTTTTGTGCAGAATATACAGATACAGCTTGCACTATATATATATATATATACAGTATATATATATATATATATATATACACATATACATATAAGGACCAGGTGGCTTGTAGCAACGGCCCCGATGACCCCATACTCCCACAGTACCCCTCACAGGACCCCCCGGGGACACGGTCATAAGCCTTCTCCAAGTCCACAAAACACATGTAGACTGGATGGGAAACCCCACCCCCCACCCCAGTAAGCCCCCAAGGGTCCACTGTCCACAAGGCTAGGACGGAAATACAAAAAAGGATAACTGTCATCTTACAAAGCTAATTATTATATTGACAATTTCTGTGTTTCAATCTTTTCTTTAATATGAAATAGGGGTGTGTAAAATGTGTTATTAGAACACTTTGTCGTGACAGTGTTCTCCTTTGTTCTTCCCAGGTGTGCTTGGACCTGTGGGACTCTCTGAGCGTGGCTGAGGAGGGCAGTATGGCCTGGCACTGCCGTCAGATCCGGGAGAGCGACTTTATCTTGGTGATCTGTTCTTGGGGCTTCAATCGCAGACCTAAGCCAGAGCCAGAGGGTGACAACAAAGATGAGGCAGACAGAGGGCTGGACTTTGGGTCCAACGCCTTCAGCTCTGATGTAGCCATCAGACTTGTCGGAGAGGAGGTGGGACGAGCCAAAGCCAGGGGCCAGGACATGTCCAAATACATGGCGGCCATTTTTGAGTACTCTGAGGAAACAGACATTCCCACTGAGCTGAGGCTGGTATCTCACTACACGCTGACAAGTGACTTACCGCTGCTCTTCTCCCACCTCCATGGAGTGGCTCTGCATAGGCCGGGGGGTTACCTGAAGATAAACTACATCTCAGAGGAGGGCTTTTCTAAGTCACCAGCCGGAGCAGCTCTGCAGTTAGCAATCTACGAGGCTGGGATGGCAATGAGGGCAAAAAGGTATCACTCTGTGGAGGGAGGGAACTAAACACTAAAAAAAGCAATCCGATACGCCCTAACTTAATGGTGGTCCTCAGCCCAGTATAGGAGAATAGTTGGCTTACATAGCCAGACCTATCTCCACACTTCGGAGAAAGGTCTAGCTCAACCCATTATCATTCTGGGACAGGAGAAAAAAACGCTCTGGCTTGTTTGTATTTCTTTAAACCAATCACAATCGTCTTGGACAGCGCTAAGCCCAGGATGCAGTGACTGTGCCCTTGCAAAACGGTAACACGCAGACTGAAATAGTTGGCCAATGGCAGTCTTATCCCAACAGCCTACATCCGGTGAGTCAGACTACCTGAAGATAGACACTGATGATGGCCACAAACTTAACGGTTCCCTTAAATAATTGACCAACTAATCACCTCTGCCTCAGTTGTGCTGCAATGGCAGCAGCAGTGCACTTTGACCTCTAAAATGTGTTAACATGGTATATGTGTGTGTGTGTGTGTGTGTACAGGAAGGATTTGTTAAAAGAACGTCCAGTAATGTGTGTAATGGTCAAAAAAGCTATCTTAGTCTTACAAAAGACATTTTCTGTTTGTTTTCTTGCAGTGTCATGTGAAGTTATTATGAAATGAAAAACTTGTAATACAAGCATTGTACATAAATAAACAATTAATCTCATACGCGAGTTATTGAAGTTATCGTTTGAGAATGTTTGCCTTGAAGTACATACTGAACATTGTATACATGTATGTTTACAGTCATGCTTATAGTTTATGTATACATGTGCATATCTCATATATTCAAGAATGGATTAATAGGTCCCATCATTTGTAATGTTATGCTGATGTAAGGTGACGTGGATAAATGTGAGTTGTCTTGCATTTTGTGTTGTATTTTTGTGAAATTTAGATTTTCTTTTATGCATCTAATCATCTAATAAAATAAGATTAAAACAAGTTTTCTTTGGCTCATCAAATATGTCATATATGGCTTATTCATGACATTTGTGTATGACTGAATGGGAGGTATTGTCGATGCTGTAGGTTGCCAGGCTGCAGAAAAACCTCTATCTGTCTAGAATAATTTTGGTAATCAACCATGTCTGAATACAGTTGATGAGATGCCATTTTAGTTTTTAAGTGAAGGATTGGTTTGTTAATTATGAACCTTTCGCGTGTATATATAATTAACAATTCAAATTGTAATTACAGTTTAGTGACTTGAGCAACAAGGTCTGGCAACCCGGTTGGAGGAGGCATCGTTGTGAGCCATAGACTGTTTAAAGCATATTGGGTTAAGTTAAAGGGATCTGATGAGGAACAACCTGCAACAAATGTGCTGTGTGGTTGTTGGGAATATTCACAACAACGTAAAGGACTTGGTTGGAATATTGATACAGTAGCAGTCGAATATGGTTTAAATGGGTTAGATTATGGGCTAAATATTGTGTGGGGTAATTTTCATCCCAATGTGGACTTGCCACTTGTGGAGCAGAAAAGAGAATGGACTGAAAGGAATGTGGATAACATTGGATATCAGAATCAGATTCAGAATCAGAAATACTTTATTGATCCCCAGGGGGAAATTGTACAGTACCGGTGCTCCCATTCAAGAGTAGAAAGCAGCATAAATTAGAAATGAAAGTATGTAAAAAATATAAAAATGAGAAATAGAAAATAAAAATATACACATTTACAATATTTTCAAATATGAAAAATAAAAGTAAAAAATATATACAATAGCAATGTATATGTATGTATGTGTATATATATATATATATATATATATATACATATGTACAGTGCATCCGGAAAGTATTCACGGCGCTTCACTTTTTCCACATTTTGTTATGTTACACCCTTATTCCAAAATGGATTAAATTAATTTTTTTCCTCAAAATTCTACACACAACACCCCATAATGACAATGTGAAAAAAGTTTTTTTGAAATTTTTGCAAATTTATTAAAAATAAAAAACTAAGAAATCACATGTACATAAGTATTCACAGCCTTTGCCATGAAGCTCAAAATTGAGCTCAGGTGCATCCTGTTTCCACTGATCATCCTTGAGATGTTTCTGCAGCTTAATTGGAGTCCACCTGTGGTAAATTCAGTTGATTGGACATGATTTGGAAAGGCACACACCTGTCTATATAAGGTCCCACAGTTGACAGTGCATGTCAGAGCACAAACCAAGCATGAAGTCAAAGGAATTGTCTGTAGACCTCCGAGACAGGATTGTCTCGAGGCACAAATCTGGGGAAGGTTACAGAAAAATTTCTGCTGCTTTGAAGGTCCCAATGAGCACAGTGGCCTCCATCATCCGTAAGTGGAAGAAGTTCGGAACCACCAGGACTCTTCCTAGAGCTGGCCGGCCATCTAAACTGAGTAATCGGGGGAGAAGGGCCTTAGTCAGGGAGGTGACCAAGAACCTGATGGTCACTCTGTCAGAGCTCCAGAGTTCCTCTGTGGAGAGAGGAGAACCTTCCAGAAGGACAACCATCTCTGCAGCAATCCACCAATCAGGCCTGTATGGTAGAGTGGCCAGACGGAAGCCACTCCTTAGTAAAAGGCACATAGCAGCCCACCTGGAGTTTGCCAAAAGGCACCTGAAGGACTCTCAGACCATGAGAAACAAAATTCTCTGGTCTGATGAGACAAAGATTGAACTCTTTGGTGTGAATGCCAGGCGTCACGTTTGGAGGAAACCAGGCACCGCTCATCACCAGGCCAATACCATCCCTACAGTGAAGCATGGTGGTGGCAGCATCATGCTGTGGGGATGTTTTTCAGCGGCAGGAACTGGGAGACTAGTCAGGATAGAGGGAAAGATGAATGCAGCAAAGTACAGAGACATCCTGGATGAAAACCTGCTCCAGAGCGCTCTTGACCTCAGACTGGGGCGACGGTTTATCTTTCAGCAGGACAACGACCCTAAGCACACAGCCAAGATATCAAAGGAGTGGCTTCAGGACAACTCTGTGAATGTCCTTGAGTGGCCCAGCCAGAGCCCAGACTTGAATCCGATTGAACATCTCTGGAGAGATCTGAAAATGGCTGTGCACCGACGCTTCCCATCCAACCTGATGGAGCTTGAGAGGTGCTGCAAAGAGGAATGGGTGAAACTGCCCAAAGATAGGTGTGCCAAGCTTGTGGCATCATATTCAAAAAGACTTGAGGCTGTAATTGCTGCCAAAGGTGCATCAACAAAGTATTGAGCAAAGGCTGTGAATACTTATGTACATGTGATTTCTCAGGTTTTTTATTTTTAATAAATTTGCAAAAATCTCAAATAAACTTTTTTCACGTTGTCATTATGGGGTGTTGTGTGTAGAATTTTGAGGAAAAAAATGAATTTAATCCATTTTGGTATAAGGCTGCAACATAACAAAATGTGGAAAAAGTGAAGCGCTGTGAATACTTTCCGGATGCACTGTATGTATTGCACTATTGTGTTTGACCATATATGTATTGCACTGACATTTAAGAATAAGTAATAGTGAGGTAGTATATGTAGAAGCAGGTCCAGATTTCCAGTCTGTTTCTTCTGAGTGTCTGACACTCTGAGGGAGGAGTTGAACAGTTTGATGGCCACAGGCAGGAATGATTTCCTGTGGCGCTCAGTTGTATATTTGGACTCTGGATCACTGTTACACCACAGTCATTAACGCTTTTCACGCCGTCACCCGCGCTGCATTGGGACACTCTGACCATGACATAGTCCACCTGATTCCTGCATACAGGCAGAAATTAAAACTTTCTAAGTCTGTTGCGAGAACTTCGAAGAAGTGGACCAGTGAAGCTGCAGAGGACCTGAAGGCGTGTTTGGACTGTACTGACTGGGATGTTTTCAGGACTGCTACCAACAGTCTGGATGAGTACACAGAGGTTGTGACTTCATATATCAGCTTCTGTGAGGACTGCTGCGTACCAACTCGGACCAGGGTGAGTTATAACAACGACAAACCCTGGTTCACAGAAAGACTGCGACAGCTGAGGTTGGAAAAGGAAGAGGCGTTTAAGAGTGGCAACAGAGCAGAGTTTAAGGAAGCCAAGTACAAGTTTAGCAAGGCGGTGAGGGAAGCTAAACGACTGTACTCAGAGAGACTACAAGACCAGTTCTCCTCCAACGACTCTGCTTCTGTGTGGAGGGGGCTCAGACAGATCACCAACTACAAGCCAAGAGCCTCTTCAACACCTCACTGGAGACATGCCACGTGCCAGCCTGCTTCAAGGCCTCCACCATCATCTCCGTCCCCAAAAAACCAGGGCCCACAGGATTAAATGACTACACACCCGTCGCCCTGACCTCTGTGGTCATGAAATCATTTGAACGCCTGGTTTTGTCCCACCTCAAATCCATCACCGACCCTCTGCTGGACCCCCTGCAGTTCGCCTACAGAGCCAACAGGTCTGTAGACGACGCCGTCAACTTGGCCCTACACTTCATCCTCCAGCACCTGGACTCCGCAGGATCCTATGCCAGGATCCTGTTCGTGGACTTCAGCTCTGCCTTCAACACGATCGTCCCGGCTCTTCTTCAGGACAAGCTCTCCCAGCTGAACGTGCCTGACCCCACCTGCAGGTGGATCACAGATTTCCTGTCTGACAGGAAGCAGCACGTGAAGCTGGGGAAACACGTCTCAGACTCGCGGACGATCAGCATCGGCTCCCCTCAAGGCTGTGTTCTTTCTCCTCTACTCTTCTCCCTGTACACCAACAGCTGCACCTCCAGTCACCAGTCCGTCAAGCTCCGTCAAGCTCCTGAGGGAGCTGAACATCATCTCTTCAGGACCTGTACTCCTCCAGGACCCTGAGGAGAGCAGGGAAGATCGCTGCTGACCCCTCCCACCCTGGACACCATCTGTTCGACCCCCTCCCCTCTGGCAGGAGGCTGCGGTCCATCAGGACCAAAACCTCCCACCACAAAAACAGTTTCTTCCCCTCTGCAGTCAACCTGACGAACTTACATTGACCCCCCCCCGAACACAAACACAAGTTATACGTTATATTAACGTACATCACCCCTGTCCCCCCTGCGTTACATTAACGCACCCACCCCCTACTGGACACTTTATTTTGGTCACTACACTGTTTGTTATTTATCTTATCTTATTTTTATTTTACCTTTTATATTCTACATATTTGTTGTCAAAACAATAGCACCTTCAGACCACGGCAAATTCCTTGTAATGTATGTTACTTAGTAATAAACAGTTTCTGATTCTGATATGCATCTTGTCACGACTGAGCAAGGCAAAAAATGAACCCACACACACGACTCAAACAAAGTACAAATATATAATAAAGAGTATTTATTTATAACAAAATATGAAGCTTGACAAAGCAAGAGATATCTACAAAGTTAACAACAGAAAATCACTCCCAAAAAGTGGAGGAACAAAACTAGGAAAAACAAGACAGTAAAGTGAACAAATTAACAAGAACACTGAAACAACTCACACAGGGACTAACAGGAAATCTTGACATGGAATTACCGCTGGTTATCATGGCACTGAGGACAAGACAAACTGCCACAAGACAAAGGGAGACGCAGACTATTTAAACATGAGGTGAGTGAACACAGGTGGAAACAATCAGGGGGACTGACAATCACAAAGGCGGGAAACACGAGGGCAGGAAGTAAAATGTTCTGAAACGAGAGGGCACACAATACTACAAAATAAAACAGGAAATGACAAGACAACATGACTAAACGAGACAAAAACGGTAACTTAACGTAAATGACGAGACATGACACATCCTGCCAAAAGTGTTTTAACAGAATGCTGGGAACATAATGAGACAAAAGTTTTGGGTGGATTGGTGATGCAAAGGCCATCAATTACAGTACAGCCCCACAGTTTCAATTTCTTCCATTCTTCCCTGGTTGTTCTCCTTGCCAAGTATAGACCTCAATATACAGCAGCAATTGAAGGACAAGTCAAAGCAACTTTCAGTATGCCGCAAAGTTTGATCAGCATTTTTCAGACTCTGTGTTCATATTCACAGATGGCTCCAAAGATCCTGTTACAGGGTGTGCAGGTGCAGCAGCTTATATCCGAGTGACTGAATCATATATTAGGAAAAGAGTGTCAGACCACTTGTCAGTATATACCTCAGAGCTATTGGCAATATTATTGGCCTTGCAGTGGATAGAAGAGAAGGAAATAAATAACACTGTTATTGCATCTGACAGCTTTGCAGCACTAACAAGCATGAGATCTGGCAGATCATCATTTAGGACAGATATTCTTAATGAAATATTTCTTTTCAATTCAATTCAATTCAATTTTATTTATATAGCGCCAAATCACAACAAAAGTCATCTCATGACACTTTACAAATAGAGCAGGTCTAGACCGACTCTTTATAATGTTATTACAGGAAGACTTCCGGATGTGCTTTGCCGTGTGAAGACGTGTGTGCGGAGGCTCCGTGTAAAAGTAGTCAAAAATATTAATATCGCCATATTTGTATCATTTTGGGGGGGCTGGACGAATAAGATTCTGTTTTGGGAGTGAACGAGTGCGTTCTCAGTGCAGTTTACGACCGAAAATGACCTCCAGATCGACTCGAACGGGCGGAGAAAAGCCGCCGGTGGTTAGCAACTTGACCTCCTCGGCTAGCAAGGGTGATATTAGCCTAACACGTGCCGACGACATGCCTCAGTGGGCTAAGGATATGATGTCCGAGATTAAAAACGGCAACGTTGAGAATACGAAATACAGGGAGGAGACAAAGACCGAGATCGTGAGGTGCAAAGAAGAAGTAGAGAAAGGAAGGAAAGAGACGAAGGCCGAGATGGAAAAATGGGCTAGGAGCGTGGAAGAGAATGCTAAAGCTCAGTTTGAGTTGCTACGTGGGGAGGTGAGGCTGATTAGCGATCATACTAGCAGTTTGGCTAATAGGATGGACGAACGGAAAAAAGAGGTGGATGAAATATTGAATGGTCAGTCTGACAGCATAACCAACATTGAGACAAAACTGAAAGAAATGGAGAAGGAGGTACTGAAGCTGAGGGGACGGAGTGAAGACCTCGAGGCACGATCACGACGCAACAACATACGTGTCGTGGGGGTAAGAGAAGGGGCCGAGACGGGCAAAAAGCCGTCAGACTTTATGGCGGGCTTGCTGAAAGACAAGTTGGGACTAGCAGTAACACCGACGCTTGATCGAGCACACCGGACACTCGGCGCGAGACGAGACGGGAACGGAGTTCCGCCGAGAGCGTTCGTCGTGAGATGTCACTACTTTACAGAGAAAGAGGAGATAATGAAGAAGGCGAGAGAAATGGAGAGAACACCGGAGGGTCGGAGCGGACAGATTCACATCTTCCCGGACTACACCCAGGAGGTAAACAGTAAGAGAGCAGCCTTCAAAGAAGCAAGAAGCCTCCTGCGGGCCTGCACGGGGATCAGATATGGGCTGCGTTACCCGGCAACCCTGGTGATTACGCCAGAAGGAGGGCAAACGAAAATCTTCGAGAGCCCAAAAGACGCCGTGGATTACATCAAGAAGAAACTGAACCCTGGGTGAAGCATATAGACTGGTTTCAGCTTGGCTAAGTAGAAATGTACACATGCTTACACTGTTGAAATGGGATGACTACTGCAAGCAGGATTTTGTTGACTAGATTTGACAATATTGACAAAGAAATATTTGTTTCAGTGTGTATTTAAGTGGGGATATGCACATGCACTCACATATATTGCTGGGTGTATGTATATATATATATATATATATATATATATTTTTTTTTTTTTTTCTTTGTATATAGATATATAATTCTCATCCCATCCTAGGAGCTACGGTTGCCCTGTCATATTATTGTTTTGTCTTATTCAAGGTTTAAGAATTGATTTTTCCCCCTTGGCTATTGTTGCCTACTGCCTATGGTATTGCCTTTTATTTCTATTTTTAATATTTTACATTATTTAGGATCTTGCTCTTGAGAGCTCCCTCTGTTTGTTTTTCCCATGAGGTGATTAAGTCAAAGGGGTGATGTTATACTTTTAAGGTTAGGGGGTGATATACACGGAGCCGCACACGGTAGGCTTGGTGTGTAGGAGGATGATGGACCGGTTGGCCACGAGAGAGCTCGTTAAAGAGCACTGTGTTAGCGTTCATATATGTAATGTGTTATGTGTTAGCTGTGTCTGTGTGTGTGACACCCCCCCCTCCCTCCCCAGACCCTCTCCTTTTAACCTTTTTGTTTTTGCTGCCAAATCTTCAAGGTGTGATCCGGAAAGTGGGTATCATAGGGGTGCAATGGTGATTCCGGGCTGCGGACTCCTGACATGGCACCAAACATGGATGCGAGCAGAATGGACACAAAATTGATGAGCTGGAACGTAAGGGCGATCAATAAGCCGGCTAAACGGAGTAAGATATTTTCGCATTTGAGAGACCAGGGAGCGGAGATAGTTTACTTACAGGAGACGCATTTGTTGAACAAGGACCACCTCAAGCTTTGTAGGGGGGGATTCAATCAGATTTATCACTCAAATTTCAATAGTAAGAGTCGAGGAGTGGCCATCCTTATACACAGGAATGTACAATTCGTAGAAACAACTACTATAAAAGATAAACATGGTCGATATGTTATTGTGGTTGGAAAATTATTCAATATGCCAGTGGTGTTGGCAAACATATACGCACCCAATTGGGATAATGTTCAATTTTTTAAGGACTTATTCTCATTACTGCCTAATTTGGACGCTCATAATCTGATTCTAGGGGGAGACCTAAACTGTGTCCTAGACTCAACCTTGGACCGCTCTAGCCCAACATCCAATGTATTAAGTAAATCAGCACAATGCATTAACTCTTTTTGTAAAGCATATGGTGTGTTTGATCCATGGAGATTCATAAACCCAACCTCCAGACAGTACTCCTTTTACTCCCCACCACATCAAACATATACTAGAATTGACTATTTCTTATTAGATAATAAACTGACTTCTATAGTAACAGATGTAGAATACACTGGTATAGTAATATCTGATCACAGCCCGGTCATGTTGAAACTTCACTTTCCTGAGAATACGCCACCTCAGAGAATGTGGCGCCTTAATAGCAGGCTATTGGCAGATGATGATTTTACAAAATTCATAAACTCGCAAATAGTCTTTTTCTTAGAACTTAATGATACCCCTGATATAAGTAATGGCACTCTGTGGGAATCCTTAAAAGCTTATTTACGAGGACAAATAATTTCATACAGTGCTGGTGAAAGGAAGAGAAAGATGAAACGTACCACGGAATTAATAAAAGCAATAAAAGAAGTTGACCTGGCAAATTCTATGACTCCCTCTGAGGAGCTACATAGAAAGCGGATTTTGCTCCAAACTGAATATGATGTCTTGATAAGTCAATGTGAGGAGGATCTATATCTTAGGTCAAGACAGGATCTCTATGAGCATGGTGAGCGTGCGGGTAAGCTCCTGAGCTACCAGTTGAAGCAATCAGCAGCTGCTGGCAGGATAGTACAGATAGGAGATAACCTGGGAAACAAAATTATAGATCAGAAGGGTATTAACGACCAATTTAAATCTTTTTATAAGGATCTGTATACTTCAGAAACAGATGACAAGGAACGAGTGAAAAATTTTTTTGAAAATCTGGAAATACCATCCCTAGATGACGCAGATAGGGATAGATTAGAGGGACCCATGACGGCTAGGGAGATAGAGAATGCGATTCGGAATATGAAGACAGGCAAAGCGCCGGGCCCTGATGGGTTCCCAAGTGAGTTTTATAAAACATTCGCTTCTAAACTGATACCCCTGCTTTGTGGAGTATATAGGGAGGTCCTTGATAAAAAAGCTTTGCCTCAAACAATGTCACAGGCTTTGATCTCTGTACTCCTTAAGAAAAATAAAGACCCACTTAAATGTGAATCATACCGCCCAGTGAGTCTACTTGGCTGTGATTATAAGATATTGGCCAAAATATTGGCGGCTAGGATTGAGCTTGTTATAAGTAAAATAATTCATCCTGACCAGACAGGGTTTGTTGCTGGTAGACAACTTTCCAGTAATCTCCGTCGCTTGTTTAATGTGATATACACTGCTGAAGATAACATTGAGCCTGAGATTGTGATCTCCCTGGATGCCCACAAAGCCTTTGATAGAATAGAGTATTTCTATCTGTTCACGGCCCTCGAGAGATTCGGATTCGGTCCTAAATTTCGCTCGTGGATTGAGATAATTTATGCGAACCCCCAGGCTATGGTAAGAACAAACAATATAATATCTGAACCTTTTCCTCTGTTTCGGGGGACAAGGCAGGGTTGCCCCTTGTCGCCCATGCTCTTTGATGTGGCAATTGAGCCCCTCGCAATAATGCTGAGGCATGCTGCTGAGCTCGGGGGAATACACAGGGGCACGCAAATTCATAAGTTGTCTTTATACGCTGATGACCTCCTCCTCTTCCTGTCGAATCCTGTCACGAACATCCCGGTAGCTCTTGGTATTATCGAAGACTATGGGAGGGTGTCGGGTTATAAAATTAACCTGGGAAAAAGTGTCCTTTTCCCAATTAATAAACAGGCGAGGAAACTTTCATTCCAGGCCTATCCCTTTACAACAAATAAGGATAAGTTTACCTATTTAGGTATCAATGTAACAAGGAGGTATAAAGATTTATTTAATCATAATTTTAAAGTAACATTGGATACGGCAAAATTAGATATGGAAAGGTGGTCATCCCTCCCCCTATCATTAGCAGGGAAGATAAATTCTGTTAAAATGAACATAATGCCACGGTTCCTCTATTTATTCCAGACGGTACCAATTTTCATACCGAAGTCATTTTTTAAAGAACTGAATAAATGTACATCCACCTTTATCTGGGAAAAAAAAGTCCCCCGGATAAGAAGGGAGTTCCTTGAGAGACAGAGGGAAGAGGGAGGCCTGGCCCTACCAAATTATATGCACTATTATTGGGCTGCTAATATACATAAGGTGTTGTTTTGGGTCTCAAAGTTGGATGACGATGAAACTCCAGTGTGGGTACATATGGAAAGATATGCATCTAGCCCGGTGTCCCTATGCTCCCTGGTCTGCGCTCCTCTGCCCTTAAGCAAACACCTTTACACAAACAACCCTGTTGTATGTGACTCTATCAAAATCTGGGTCCAATTCAGAACACATTTTAAAAATAGAAACGCCCTCCTGTCTGCTCCCGTCTATGGCAATCACTTATTCTCCCCGGCCCTTGGGGGAACAGCATTTAGGGAATGGTATAGAGCTGGGGTGGAATGCGTCAAAAATCTTTTTAAAGGTGGTGTTTTCATGTCTGCTGCTCAGTTGGAGAAGGAATATGGAATCCCCTCAAAGACGAATTACTTAAGATATTTTCAGGTTCGAGATTTTGTGAAAAAGACATTCGCCTCATCCCTTGAGTTGCCGCGGAGTGGATGGATAGATGGGCTGCTAGACATGAATCCAACTCTTAAAGGGACGGTTTCCACGCTCTATGTGAGCATCCAGAAGGTGGCTTCCCCATCCCTTGATATCTTACAAAGGAAGTGGGAGGAAGAGTTAGAATTGGACATATCAGATGTTGACTGGAGACGGGCAGTGGAACTAATACACTCTTCTTCTGTATGTGTTAGACATGGATTGATACAGTTTAAGGTCTTACACAGACTTCATTTCTCAAGGGACAAACTGGCAAGAATGTATCAGGGGGCTGATCCGACTTGCCCTAGATGTAAACAGGTGCCAGCCAATATAGGTCATATGTTCTGGTCCTGTCCCAAGCTGAAAGAGTTCTGGGCCAGAATTTTTAGAACTTTCTCGTCAATCTATAACAAAGATATAGAGCCCGGCCCTCTGACAGCCATCTTTGGTGTGACACCAAGGGAAGCGCCACTAACAATCTCTCAAAGGAAAACAATAGCATTCTCTTCATTGCTGGCTAGGAGATTGATCCTACTTAACTGGATAAAGGCGACACCGCCATCCCATAAACGATGGGTAGAAGAGGTGATGGCACACCTTAAATTAGAACATATTAGATTCACCTTGCAGGGCAACACTAAGAAGTACTCTACGGTCTGGCAGCCTTTTATTTCCTACTTTGAACATGAGTTCTAATTAGCCCCAACATAGATGGCAGCTTTTGACCCCCCCCCCCTCCTTCCCTTCCCTTCCCACATGGGTGATGGGTATGTCTGATGTCTGATATTAGTATGGTATGTCTTGTTACTGTTTTGTCTGTGGTTTAGACCTGTATTTGAGATGTATGTTTTGAGTCCTGCTGTCTTTTTTTTAATTTATTTTTTTATTTTATTTTATTTTATTTTTTTTATTTTATTTATTTTTTTTTTTTGAATGGGATGTTTGTTGTTTGAACAGAAAATTCAATAAAAACACTTTGATAATAATAATAATATAATGTTATTACAGAGACCCAACAGTTCCCACCATGAGCAAGCACTTTGGCGACAATGGCAAGGAAAAACTTCCTTTTAAGAGGCAGAAACCTCAAGCAGAACCAGACTCTAGGTGGGCGGTCATCTGCTTTGACCGGTTGGGTTTGAGAAAGAGAGAGAGAGGGAGAGAGAGAGAGACATAGAGAGGGAGGGAGAAAGAGAGAGGGGGAGAGACAGACAGACAGACAGAAAGAGACAGAGAGAGAGATAGACATAAAGACACAGATAGACAGACCGACAGACGGACTAGCAGTAGAAATAGCAGCTATAATTATAATAATAATGGAAATATGACTGATGATAGTAGTTACAGCTGTAATAATAGCTGTAATAATAGCACAGTAGATCAAAATGATTATCTGATATTAGCTTGTTTACTAATACAGCTTTAGATGACAGAGATCTGATATTTAACAGTCCACACTTAATTTTCCTATTGTTTTGTCCTATAGCAGTGGTGGTCTTAATTTTTATTAGGTTTTTATTAATGACTGCTCTCCTGTTTAATTTTGATTGAATTAATTTAAGTGGTCGGGGGGGAGACACAGTCATTATGGGGTTTTGGGTGGGTAACTGCTCTAATGGAAGCGCAGAGAAGCGTGTAGGACTGCGACTCTGCATCCTGGTCTGGACTCTGGGTTGTCACGGTTTTGGTTCACTAATAAAGTCGGTCAGATTTCTAGATATGAGAGCCGCTCCATCCAAAGTGGGATGAATGCCGTCTCTCCTCATCAGACCAGGTCTCCTCCAGAAAGTCCGCCAATTATCTACGAAGCCCACATCGTTTGCTGGACACCACCTCGACAGCCAGCGGTTGAATGATGACATGCGGCTAAACATGTCATCACTGGTCAAATTGGGAAGGGGCCCAGAGAAAACTACGGAGTCCGACATAGTTTTTGCAAACGAACACACCGACTCCACGTTAATTTTAGTGACCTCCGATTGGCGTAACCGGGAGTCATTACCGCCGACGTGAATAACAATCTTACTGTATTTACGCTTATCCATGCATGCTAACAAGTACAACCTCATAGCCGTTAGCATGACTGTAGCCCGGTCTTGCTAAAACATCCTGTTTCCTTTCATATTAGATATCCAGAAATGTATTGATTGCTGACTTGTGCACTGTCAAGAAATCATCATGTACTGAGAATGTCTTTTGCAGCAAAACACTTTGATATTCTATGTGTCATTGTTATTTCTCCTCAGGTTGTATTCCATGGCCATGTTTTGAGTTGCTAGGAGAAGGAGACCCTAAAATCTGTCAGCACTATGTCCAAGCACCAAATGATGTGAAGATTGAGTTTGTACATGAGCCAAACCCCAAATATGACACAATGGTTGTCTCCTGGAAGCCCAGTTACTATGGTATGTTGATACAGATTGACAACGAAATACTCTCATCCTATATTCTAAAGCCAATTTCTGTATGCGGTTGTGATAAGGATACATAGCATGTCTTTAAATTGGGGCGAAAGTCATACAGTTGTTTGGTCAGTTTTTAAGACTGTAGCCAGTTTTGAAATTAAAATACCATGTCAGGCAGGAGTTACGTCCCCCAAATAATTTGTCATATCAGGGTTTGACATAAAGAAGATTTACTTCAGGTGACATACAGTGAATTATTTTTGAAAGGCGAAAATTATGCCTTGCATTATGAGAATGCTTCTAAGTACAGGTATGAGAGACAGCTCGTTGAATTATTCCAGGCTTTGACAGGTGACAGTATAACAGACTTTCTTGTTAAAAGTTTAATTGAGCATGCACTGAACTGGTGTAACACAAGCAGCACACACATGCATTTGACTTTGGAGTTTGTATGCAACTTAGATGATGGCTTGCCGAGTCCGTGACACTGACTTCACGCTGTCCTTTTGTGTTTGCTGCAGGCATCGCCTTCCTGCGAGGCTTTCAGGTGTCCCTCCAGGCTTTGGGAGGGTCTGGTGTTGCCTGTCAGCTCTTTCTCTTCCACCGTAACCTCTCCATCCCGGCTTCACATGCTCAAAGGGTAGGAAGGGCCCCGCTCGCTTTGGTCTGTGCTTCTTTTTCTGCCTAGAATGCCACTTTTAACGCAAATTCTTGTTAAAAGCAGTTCTCAACAACAAACAACTAAGCAATACTTTGAATATAAATACATTTACATTTTGATTACAGATTATTTCATCAGGGAGTGGATCTTAAATCTTTCCCACCCCAAAGACCAAAGACTTTCCCCTGGGAAGACACACCAGCAGCCAGTATCTTTTAGCTTCTGGACATACTCTCACATTATGACCTGGTGTTTATGAAATTATGTTATATTTTGGGTGGGATAACAGTGACATCATCCTTCAGAAAAACTGAAAATATGCCCTTATGATTTTATCAAGCTCATCAAGATCATTCAAAAGCTGTAATTATCACACGAGAGGCAACGTCACAGGAAGTCTGTTATTTAGCCTTTTGTTATGAGAATGTCCTGAAGGACTATGACACCATACACCATTGGACATGCTCACAACGGTGGGAACTCCACATGCATACATTTAAACCACATTAACACTTAATCCAATGAAAGGAACACACATTACTGTGTTTGACTTGGTAAACGATGAAAACGGTGAGGTTTCTAATAACCCTTATTTTGATAACTATAGGTTGTATGGGGCTGATTTTGTTTTTGAAACAAATCATTTTTGCTCAACCCTGTGTACACAACTCATCTGTCTAATTTTATATGTAATCTGCCAGTTTCAAAGAAGAGATATTTGCGTCACTATGTCCCACGACGATGCATTTTATGTCTGACATATTAGAAACAGATTAGTGCAATTTGCCCATTACTAGGCAACAAGTTGCTATCCACCTGCTTCATTTCGGTTTCTGTAATCAGAATCAGAATCAGAATCAGAAACTGTTTATTGCCAAGTAACATACATTACAAGGAATTTGCTGTGGTCTGAAGGTGCTATTGTTTTGATAACAAATAAGTAGAATATAAAAGCTAAAATAAGAATAAGAATAAAAATAAAAATAAAAAATAAGATAAGATAAATAACAACAGTGCAGTGACCAGAATAAAGTAAAGTGTCCAGATAAAGTGTCCAGTAGGGGGTGGGTGCGTTAATGTAACGCAGTGGGGACAGGGGTGATGTACGTTAATATAACGTATATTGTGTTAATTGTTTTACATGTAAAAACTATGTCCTATAGCATCCCTGGCTGAATGATGGTCTAACTCTTCACAAAACCTTTATAGATGACACACAGTGCTGTAGCTCCAAAACTGTGGGAACCATGAAGGTTGAAAAGCACTATATATGTGAGACCATTTGAGTCCATTTACTTTAACATCCTGATGGAATATGTCACAATAGCTTTACAATTTTCCTTGGATTATATGCTTTAGATTGAAAATGAATTAGCATTACTATCATTTATACTCAAATACCACTTTTTAACCCTTTTAACTCAACTTAATGACAATCTCTAATGGAGTCCTATAGGTGAGCATTTGAACTCACCTATAGAATATGTATATGAAATATGTATTCGCATAAAGCATTGGAAAATAGCACAAATCACACATGAAATGCAGCTTTAATCTAGCATTACTTCACTAAAGCATGCTTCACCTTACATACAAGCTTTATAATTTAACTAACAGAACCAATAATAACACAGCTTTAAGAACAGACTCATGAAATCAACAGATTATTTAAGTATTCTGGACCATACCAAAGGTCATTAACACATCCATACATGTCCTTGAGGCGTCATCATACAATAAAGAAAAGTGTGAAATTGTTAAAGTGTAGCAAGTGTTAAACCAACAAGTGACTTTTAAGAACTGCAATGCATAAACACCATATTGTTGCCTATGAAAGACAGGGATCATGTTTTAAAAAACGTGATATCTATTTAATGGTAAATGTTTCATGAAAGAACCACAAGTTAGTACCAGAGCTACAGGCTGCAATGACCACTCTGTACTAGTATTCTGGTACTCTGGGAGGCAAATCTGACCATAACCAAGTCCAAGTCTCATATCCAAATCTGCATATGCTCAAATCAAATCATCCTACAAAAAAGTAAGTAAAAAGTTCAAATTCAATCAAAAACACACAACGTCACATCACATAAAATGGCAACTCGACTCAACAATTCTTTGGGGAAAGTGTTGATAAACATATGTCAGCTGGGATTGGCTGTAGCCCCCCTGTGACTCTCAAGGATAAGTGGGTATAGCAAATAGATGGATGAATATATATAATATATAACAGCAATATATATGAGACTTTGTATGAGAAAGCCGTTCTATTTAACCACTAATAAAGAATATGTCAAAAACTCTTATCTCAGCTTATCAGATAAGTGTGCAGTGTGTTTGAAGTCATAATTGCCACTGAATTCTGCAGGTGTACAAGTCAGACCCTTTCCCCGGCCTCTCCCTTGGGTCCCAGTATGCTGTTACCGTCATGGCTCTGCCAGTGCCTGAGGAGTGGGAGAGGTTCTACCACAGCAAGATCTTTTCCACACGCTGTAAGACTACTTTAAGCTCTAGACTAGATATTATCTCATAAAGCACACACACACACACACACACAGTTTCAGTGAACTTTGTGGTTGCTTCAGGGTAACCTTCAAAATCTAAATCCCTCCTTCTCTTGGCTTATTTACTGTACATATAATGACATCTCCTGCTCTGTCCCCAGAAAGCTCTCTGCTCTCTAAACTTTGCCCTTTTCATCATATATCTTTCAGTAAGACTATTGTCAAAACAATGGTGAATTTATAGTAATATGCGCTGGTTTTGCAGCATGTGCAGAGAAGAACGGTCTTGAGCAGTGCAAAAAAGGTGAGAATTTCTCATAGTTCCCAAATAAAGTCTGGTATAACAATAAATGTTTTCCTTCTTCGGTAATGCTTCAATTTACAGGTCCACAAATTTCATGGAAAGTAGGTGATAATTAGCAAGTTACGTATTTGAAATTTCTTTGAAATTATCCCCAAATTACCCCTAAATGTGTCCAAAATTACTGCAAAATTATTTAAGAATTATATTGTGCTCTTTCCTAATAAGCAGTTGCGGTTCGATTTTTCACAAAAGTTAAACTTGCTGAAAATCTATCAATCCATGAATAAATGCTGCAGCTCTTCAATAACCAAGAAATTCCTGCGTTTTGCTTCCCAGCTGTTGGGTAAAAGTGAAGGGGGTTAGCCCTGAAGTCGATCTGCCCAGGAGGAAAACAAAGTCTTCCCTGTGCTACCGACAAGGGTCTGGAAGCTAGCACAGGAGCTTTGGCCCTGCAGGAGGAGAAGGTTTTCAAGTCCGGGGTGGGGGGACCCAGTGGGGGAGTGGCGCCGGAATGGGCACCAGAACCGGAGACAGATGAGATGGCAACGGAACAGGGTTTAGCTAGTAGGAACTATCTAGATATCAGTTAACTTCGTATTACTTTCCTTGAAATGTATGTATGCATGTAATTATCACCTACTTATCATGAAATTTGCGGACCTGTAAAATGAAGCGTTACCGTTTCTTCTTATGATCAGCTTGACATCATGTCAATATTTTATGGTCTGGTTGTAGACTGGTATCCCAAATATATTGAGGTCCAACATGAAGGGACTGCCATCATAGTGACCTTTAACCTGGCTCCCCCGAACCTGGGCATCAGAAGCTACTTCTCACTGTGTTACGCAAACGGCATAATGAAATACACAGACATAACACCTGTGAGTTGTTTCAACTTCTGCAGCTTTATATTTTGCCAATGCCTTGCTTCTATTATGTGTATTACGGAACTATTTGATAATTAAGTGAACTGAATACTTGTATTTAATTTCCTTAGAATTCCACCAACAACAAAACTCATCACAGCTATCAGCTGAATGGCCTTCAAGAAGGAACCAATTACACTTGTGAGGTAAAATAAAAGTGGATTATAACTATTCTATCCTTAACACTGATTGCATAATATATAAAACTACAACTGTTTTCAACCTAATCTCAGGGGCTTTGTGTTTAATAAATTATATTGAAATACCAGTCTCAAAAAATATGTATTATATGGACTATCTATATATTTTATGCATTAATTTTCAACCATCGGCATTTAGCATTTAGCCAGATATTTCCCCTCAAGAGCTGGTGGAGAGCAAAACAGAGATAAAAGGAGAGTGAATATTGGACTTGCATTCATCATCACAACCCCAAATTAATGCTAATGTTGCTCCATGTCTTCTGGATAAATAGGCTGTTAGCCAACACAGTCGATATATCAACTTTATAAGGTGATGTGTCAGTGTTTTGTTTACAGCTTGTTGCGCTGCCCCCAAGTGGCCCCCAAAAGAAGTTTATTTTGTCAATCTACAAGGTCAAGAATGAACTGTCATGCTCAACATTTCTTGTTTCACAGATTGCAGCTAACGAAGTGGATGCAGTGAGGAAAACATTCAGTGTTCAAGTCATGCACATTCAAAAAGGTGGGGGAGGTTGTTTTATTGCTGCTGATCCACACAATCACTATGCATCATAGTAGGTGCTATGCAAACCTCTCTTTTCATTTTGTTGTGGAGATATAAGTGATATAATATTTAAGTGTCTGTTGGACCATGAATACAGTCTGTGTATATTTAATACATGTGTGATCAATCCCATCAGTCTTTCATCCCTTTAAGTAATACTTTGGAATTTGGGGAAATATTCTTATTATGCTTCCAGTCTTTATGCTAAACTAAAATAATCTACTCCCAGCTCTAGCTCCATAATTAGCACACAGGCATGACAGTGGTATCAATCATCTCATTTTAACTCTCGGCAGTAATTAGTAACGCATTTTCCAAAATGTCAAACTACTTCTTTAAGGTCTGTCACTGAATTATCATGTAATCACAACTCCCCACTCCTCAGAAGGTGCCTTGCAACTCTCTGTCACTCTCTCCTGGGCTTTGATGCTTCCACTGGGCCTGGCTGTGGTAGCCATACTTGTAGTCTTACTGGCTGCTCTCACCAGGAGGAGGCCCAAGCTGCAGATGAAGAAACTTGACATAAAACCAGGTGCGAAGACAAACCAAATACTTCATGTAAAATCACTGCTTGCATTTCATGAAAGCTAATCAAAATAAGTCATGATAATAATCCATTTTACACCATTTGACAGAGAACCTTTCTTGTACCTCTGTTCTGTCTTTTCCATTACTGGCATGATGTGAAATACAACCAGATTTCTTATTTTCATCCATTCAGATGTTATCAAGCAGCATCAAGAAAGCGGGACTCAGGAGGAAGTGATGGCATTGCCCAGAAACAGGCTGACCCCTCCTCGTCTTCTGATTTGCTACAGCAGTTATGATGGGCCCGCTCATGTCAAAGCTGTCATGCAGTTAGGGGCCTTCATACAACAACACATGGCCACTCAGGTAGTGGACATGACATGTCGTGGCTCTAATGCCTTTTCCTACAGGTGTGCTGATTCAGTGGAATCGGACAGGCAGAAACAAATTATGAATACATCCATCCATTCATTTTCTACTGCTTATCCGGGGCCGGGCACGCGGTGGCAGCAGGCTAACCAAGGTGGTCCAGACATCCCTCTCCCTAGCAATGTTTTCTAGGGAGATCTCGAGGCGTTCCCAGGCCAGATGAGATATGTAATCCCTCCAACGTGTTCTGGGTCTAACCCGGGGTCTCCTACCAGTTGGACATGTCCAGAAATCCTCCAAAGGAAGGCGCTCAGGATTCATCCTGATCAGATGCCCGAACCACCTCAACTGGCTCCTTTCGATGCAAAGGAGCAGCGGCTCTACTCCGAGCTCCCTTCGGATCCCTTTTGAGGTCCTCCCCCTATCTCTAAGGCTGACCCCAGCCACCTTGATGAGGAAACTCATTTCGGTCGCTTGTATACCCAATCTCATTCTTTCGGTCCTTACCCAAAGCTCATGACCATAGCTAGGGGTTGGAAGGTAGATCGAGTGGTAAATCAAAAGCTTTGCCTTCCGGCTTAGCTCCCTCTTCACCACAACAGTTCAATACAACACCTGCATTAGTGCTGACACCGCATCAATCCGCTGGTCGATCTCACGCTCTATTTTACTCTCACTCGTGAACAAGACCCCGAGATACTTGAACTCCCTGCTTGAGGCAGTAACTCAGATTGCTCAGGCAGGGAGCAATCCACCTTTTTCCAGGAGAGAACCATGTCCTCGGACTTGGAGATGCTGACTCTCATCACGACCACTTTGCACTCGGCTGCAAACCGCCCCAGTGCATGCTGTGGGTCACAATCTGATGAAGCCAACAGAGCCACATCATCTGCAGAGAGCAGAGAAGCAATTCTGAAGTCCCCAAACCAAACACTCTCCTCTCCCGGCTGTGCCTTGAGATCCTGTCCATGAATATCACAAACAGAATCTGTGACAAGGGACACCCATCGAAAACGTATTTGACTTTTGTGCAGAATATACAGATACAGCTTGCACTATATATATATATATATACAGTATATATATATATATATATATATACACATATACATATAAGGACCAGGTGGCTTGTAGCAACGGCCCCGATGACCCCATACTCCCACAGTACCCCTCACAGGACCCCCCGGGGACACGGTCATAAGCCTTCTCCAAGTCCACAAAACACATGTAGACTGGATGGGAAACCCCACCCCCCACCCCAGTAAGCCCCCAAGGGTCCACTGTCCACAAGGCTAGGACGGAAATACAAAAAAGGATAACTGTCATCTTACAAAGCTAATTATTATATTGACAATTTCTGTGTTTCAATCTTTTCTTTAATATGAAATAGGGGTGTGTAAAATGTGTTATTAGAACACTTTGTCGTGACAGTGTTCTCCTTTGTTCTTCCCAGGTGTGCTTGGACCTGTGGGACTCTCTGAGCGTGGCTGAGGAGGGCAGTATGGCCTGGCACTGCCGTCAGATCCGGGAGAGCGACTTTATCTTGGTGATCTGTTCTTGGGGCTTCAATCGCAGACCTAAGCCAGAGCCAGAGGGTGACAACAAAGATGAGGCAGACAGAGGGCTGGACTTTGGGTCCAACGCCTTCAGCTCTGATGTAGCCATCAGACTTGTCGGAGAGGAGGTGGGACGAGCCAAAGCCAGGGGCCAGGACATGTCCAAATACATGGCGGCCATTTTTGAGTACTCTGAGGAAACAGACATTCCCACTGAGCTGAGGCTGGTATCTCACTACACGCTGACAAGTGACTTACCGCTGCTCTTCTCCCACCTCCATGGAGTGGCTCTGCATAGGCCGGGGGGTTACCTGAAGATAAACTACATCTCAGAGGAGGGCTTTTCTAAGTCACCAGCCGGAGCAGCTCTGCAGTTAGCAATCTACGAGGCTGGGATGGCAATGAGGGCAAAAAGGTATCACTCTGTGGAGGGAGGGAACTAAACACTAAAAAAAGCAATCCGATACGCCCTAACTTAATGGTGGTCCTCAGCCCAGTATAGGAGAATAGTTGGCTTACATAGCCAGACCTATCTCCACACTTCGGAGAAAGGTCTAGCTCAACCCATTATCATTCTGGGACAGGAGAAAAAAACGCTCTGGCTTGTTTGTATTTCTTTAAACCAATCACAATCGTCTTGGACAGCGCTAAGCCCAGGATGCAGTGACTGTGCCCTTGCAAAACGGTAACACGCAGACTGAAATAGTTGGCCAATGGCAGTCTTATCCCAACAGCCTACATCCGGTGAGTCAGACTACCTGAAGATAGACACTGATGATGGCCACAAACTTAACGGTTCCCTTAAATAATTGACCAACTAATCACCTCTGCCTCAGTTGTGCTGCAATGGCAGCAGCAGTGCACTTTGACCTCTAAAATGTGTTAACATGGTATATGTGTGTGTGTGTGTGTGTGTACAGGAAGGATTTGTTAAAAGAACGTCCAGTAATGTGTGTAATGGTCAAAAAAGCTATCTTAGTCTTACAAAAGACATTTTCTGTTTGTTTTCTTGCAGTGTCATGTGAAGTTATTATGAAATGAAAAACTTGTAATACAAGCATTGTACATAAATAAACAATTAATCTCATACGCGAGTTATTGAAGTTATCGTTTGAGAATGTTTGCCTTGAAGTACATACTGAACATTGTATACATGTATGTTTACAGTCATGCTTATAGTTTATGTATACATGTGCATATCTCATATATTCAAGAATGGATTAATAGGTCCCATCATTTGTAATGTTATGCTGATGTAAGGTGACGTGGATAAATGTGAGTTGTCTTGCATTTTGTGTTGTATTTTTGTGAAATTTAGATTTTCTTTTATGCATCTAATCATCTAATAAAATAAGATTAAAACAAGTTTTCTTTGGCTCATCAAATATGTCATATATGGCTTATTCATGACATTTGTGTATGACTGAATGGGAGGTATTGTCGATGCTGTAGGTTGCCAGGCTGCAGAAAAACCTCTATCTGTCTAGAATAATTTTGGTAATCAACCATGTCTGAATACAGTTGATTAGATGCCATTTTAGTTTTTAAGTGAAGGATTGGTTTGTTAATTATGAACCTTTCGCGTGTATATATAATTAACAATTCAAATTGTAATTACAGTTTAGTGACTTGAGCAACAAGGTCTGGCAACCCGGTTGGAGGAGGCATCGTTGTGAGCCATAGACTGTTTAAAGCATATTGGGTTAAGTTAAAGGGATCTGATGAGGAACAACCTGCAACAAATGTGCTGTGTGGTTGTTGGGAATATTCACAACAACGTAAAGGACTTGGTTGGAATATTGATACAGTAGCAGTCGAATATGGTTTAAATGGGTTAGATTATGGGCTAAATATTGTGTGGGGTAATTTTCATCCCAATGTGGACTTGCCACTTGTGGAGCAGAAAAGAGAATGGACTGAAAGGAATGTGGATAACATTGGATATCAGAATCAGATTCAGAATCAGAAATACTTTATTGATCCCCAGGGGGAAATTGTACAGTACCGGTGCTCCCATTCAAGAGTAGAAAGCAGCATAAATTAGAAATGAAAGTATGTAAAAAATATAAAAATGAGAAATAGAAAATAAAAATATACACATTTACAATATTTTCAAATATGAAAAATAATAGCAATAGCAATGTATATGTATGTATGTGTATATATATATATATATATATATATATATATACATATGTACAGTGCATCCGGAAAGTATTCACGGCGCTTCACTTTTTCCACATTTTGTTATGTTACACCCTTATTCCAAAATGGATTAAATTAATTTTTTTCCTCAAAATTCTACACACAACACCCCATAATGACAATGTGAAAAAAGTTTTTTTGAAATTTTTGCAAATTTATTAAAAATAAAAAACTAAGAAATCACATGTACATAAGTATTCACAGCCTTTGCCATGAAGCTCAAAATTGAGCTCAGGTGCATCCTGTTTCCACTGATCATCCTTGAGATGTTTCTGCAGCTTAATTGGAGTCCACCTGTGGTAAATTCAGTTGATTGGACATGATTTGGAAAGGCACACACCTGTCTATATAAGGTCCCACAGTTGACAGTGCATGTCAGAGCACAAACCAAGCATGAAGTCAAAGGAATTGTCTGTAGACCTCCGAGACAGGATTGTCTCGAGGCACAAATCTGGGGAAGGTTACAGAAAAATTTCTGCTGCTTTGAAGGTCCCAATGAGCACAGTGGCCTCCATCATCCGTAAGTGGAAGAAGTTCGGAACCACCAGGACTCTTCCTAGAGCTGGCCGGCCATCTAAACTGAGTAATCGGGGGAGAAGGGCCTTAGTCAGGGAGGTGACCAAGAACCTGATGGTCACTCTGTCAGAGCTCCAGAGTTCCTCTGTGGAGAGAGGAGAACCTTCCAGAAGGACAACCATCTCTGCAGCAATCCACCAATCAGGCCTGTATGGTAGAGTGGCCAGACGGAAGCCACTCCTTAGTAAAAGGCACATAGCAGCCCACCTGGAGTTTGCCAAAAGGCACCTGAAGGACTCTCAGACCATGAGAAACAAAATTCTCTGGTCTGATGAGACAAAGATTGAACTCTTTGGTGTGAATGCCAGGCGTCACGTTTGGAGGAAACCAGGCACCGCTCATCACCAGGCCAATACCATCCCTACAGTGAAGCATGGTGGTGGCAGCATCATGCTGTGGGGATGTTTTTCAGCGGCAGGAACTGGGAGACTAGTCAGGATAGAGGGAAAGATGAATGCAGCAAAGTACAGAGACATCCTGGATGAAAACCTGCTCCAGAGCGCTCTTGACCTCAGACTGGGGCGACGGTTTATCTTTCAGCAGGACAACGACCCTAAGCACACAGCCAAGATATCAAAGGAGTGGCTTCAGGACAACTCTGTGAATGTCCTTGAGTGGCCCAGCCAGAGCCCAGACTTGAATCCGATTGAACATCTCTGGAGAGATCTGAAAATGGCTGTGCACCGACGCTTCCCATCCAACCTGATGGAGCTTGAGAGGTGCTGCAAAGAGGAATGGGTGAAACTGCCCAAAGATAGGTGTGCCAAGCTTGTGGCATCATATTCAAAAAGACTTGAGGCTGTAATTGCTGCCAAAGGTGCATCAACAAAGTATTGAGCAAAGGCTGTGAATACTTATGTACATGTGATTTCTCAGGTTTTTTATTTTTAATAAATTTGCAAAAATCTCAAATAAACTTTTTTCACGTTGTCATTATGGGGTGTTGTGTGTAGAATTTTGAGGAAAAAAATGAATTTAATCCATTTTGGTATAAGGCTGCAACATAACAAAATGTGGAAAAAGTGAAGCGCTGTGAATACTTTCCGGATGCACTGTATGTATTGCACTATTGTGTTTGACCATATATGTATTGCACTGACATTTAAGAATAAGTAATAGTGAGGTAGTATATGTAGAAGCAGGTCCAGATTTCCAGTCTGTTTCTTCTGAGTGTCTGACACTCTGAGGGAGGAGTTGAACAGTTTGATGGCCACAGGCAGGAATGATTTCCTGTGGCGCTCAGTTGTATATTTGGACTCTGGATCACTGTTACACCACAGTCATTAACGCTTTTCACGCCGTCACCCGCGCTGCATTGGGACACTCTGACCATGACATAGTCCACCTGATTCCTGCATACAGGCAGAAATTAAAACTTTCTAAGTCTGTTGCGAGAACTTCGAAGAAGTGGACCAGTGAAGCTGCAGAGGACCTGAAGGCGTGTTTGGACTGTACTGACTGGGATGTTTTCAGGACTGCTACCAACAGTCTGGATGAGTACACAGAGGTTGTGACTTCATATATCAGCTTCTGTGAGGACTGCTGCGTACCAACTCGGACCAGGGTGAGTTATAACAACGACAAACCCTGGTTCACAGAAAGACTGCGACAGCTGAGGTTGGAAAAGGAAGAGGCGTTTAAGAGTGGCAACAGAGCAGAGTTTAAGGAAGCCAAGTACAAGTTTAGCAAGGCGGTGAGGGAAGCTAAACGACTGTACTCAGAGAGACTACAAGACCAGTTCTCCTCCAACGACTCTGCTTCTGTGTGGAGGGGGCTCAGACAGATCACCAACTACAAGCCAAGAGCCTCTTCAACACCTCACTGGAGACATGCCACGTGCCAGCCTGCTTCAAGGCCTCCACCATCATCTCCGTCCCCAAAAAACCAGGGCCCACAGGATTAAATGACTACACACCCGTCGCCCTGACCTCTGTGGTCATGAAATCATTTGAACGCCTGGTTTTGTCCCACCTCAAATCCATCACCGACCCTCTGCTGGACCCCCTGCAGTTCGCCTACAGAGCCAACAGGTCTGTAGACGACGCCGTCAACTTGGCCCTACACTTCATCCTCCAGCACCTGGACTCCGCAGGATCCTATGCCAGGATCCTGTTCGTGGACTTCAGCTCTGCCTTCAACACGATCGTCCCGGCTCTTCTTCAGGACAAGCTCTCCCAGCTGAACGTGCCTGACCCCACCTGCAGGTGGATCACAGATTTCCTGTCTGACAGGAAGCAGCACGTGAAGCTGGGGAAACACGTCTCAGACTCGCGGACGATCAGCATCGGCTCCCCTCAAGGCTGTGTTCTTTCTCCTCTACTCTTCTCCCTGTACACCAACAGCTGCACCTCCAGTCACCAGTCCGTCAAGCTCCGTCAAGCTCCTGAGGGAGCTGAACATCATCTCTTCAGGACCTGTACTCCTCCAGGACCCTGAGGAGAGCAGGGAAGATCGCTGCTGACCCCTCCCACCCTGGACACCATCTGTTCGACCCCCTCCCCTCTGGCAGGAGGCTGCGGTCCATCAAGACCAAAACCTCCCACCACAAAAACAGTTTCTTCCCCTCTGCAGTCAACCTGACGAACTTACATTGACCCCCCCCCGAACACAAACACAAGTTATACGTTATATTAACGTACATCACCCCTGTCCCCCCTGCGTTACATTAACGCACCCACCCCCTACTGGACACTTTATTTTGGTCACTACACTGTTTGTTATTTATCTTATCTTATTTTTATTTTACCTTTTATATTCTACATATTTGTTGTCAAAACAATAGCACCTTCAGACCACGGCAAATTCCTTGTAATGTATGTTACTTAGTAATAAACAGTTTCTGATTCTGATATGCATCTTGTCACGACTGAGCAAGGCAAAAAATGAACCCACACACACGACTCAAACAAAGTACAAATATATAATAAAGAGTATTTATTTATAACAAAATATGAAGCTTGACAAAGCAAGAGATATCTACAAAGTTAACAACAGAAAATCACTCCCAAAAAGTGGAGGAACAAAACTAGGAAAAACAAGACAGTAAAGTGAACAAATTAACAAGAACACTGAAACAACTCACACAGGGACTAACAGGAAATCTTGACATGGAATTACCGCTGGTTATCATGGCACTGAGGACAAGACAAACTGCCACAAGACAAAGGGAGACGCAGACTATTTAAACATGAGGTGAGTGAACACAGGTGGAAACAATCAGGGGGACTGACAATCACAAAGGCGGGAAACACGAGGGCAGGAAGTAAAATGTTCTGAAACGAGAGGGCACACAATACTACAAAATAAAACAGGAAATGACAAGACAACATGACTAAACGAGACAAAAACGGTAACTTAACGTAAATGACGAGACATGACACATCCTGCCAAAAGTGTTTTAACAGAATGCTGGGAACATAATGAGACAAAAGTTTTGGGTGGATTGGTGATGCAAAGGCCATCAATTACAGTACAGCCCCACAGTTTCAATTTCTTCCATTCTTCCCTGGTTGTTCTCCTTGCCAAGTATAGACCTCAATATACAGCAGCAATTGAAGGACAAGTCAAAGCAACTTTCAGTATGCCGCAAAGTTTGATCAGCATTTTTCAGACTCTGTGTTCATATTCACAGATGGCTCCAAAGATCCTGTTACAGGGTGTGCAGGTGCAGCAGCTTATATCCGAGTGACTGAATCATATATTAGGAAAAGAGTGTCAGACCACTTGTCAGTATATACCTCAGAGCTATTGGCAATATTATTGGCCTTGCAGTGGATAGAAGAGAAGGAAATAAATAACACTGTTATTGCATCTGACAGCTTTGCAGCACTAACAAGCATGAGATCTGGCAGATCATCATTTAGGACAGATATTCTTAATGAAATATTTCTTTTCAATTCAATTCAATTCAATTTTATTTATATAGCGCCAAATCACAACAAAAGTCATCTCATGACACTTTACAAATAGAGCAGGTCTAGACCGACTCTTTATAATGTTATTACAGGAAGACTTCCGGATGTGCTTTGCCGTGTGAAGACGTGTGTGCGGAGGCTCCGTGTAAAAGTAGTCAAAAATATTAATATCGCCATATTTGTATCATTTTGGGGGGGCTGGACGAATAAGATTCTGTTTTGGGAGTGAACGAGTGCGTTCTCAGTGCAGTTTACGACCGAAAATGACCTCCAGATCGACTCGAACGGGCGGAGAAAAGCCGCCGGTGGTTAGCAACTTGACCTCCTCGGCTAGCAAGGGTGATATTAGCCTAACACGTGCCGACGACATGCCTCAGTGGGCTAAGGATATGATGTCCGAGATTAAAAACGGCAACGTTGAGAATACGAAATACAGGGAGGAGACAAAGACCGAGATCGTGAGGTGCAAAGAAGAAGTAGAGAAAGGAAGGAAAGAGACGAAGGCCGAGATGGAAAAATGGGCTAGGAGCGTGGAAGAGAATGCTAAAGCTCAGTTTGAGTTGCTACGTGGGGAGGTGAGGCTGATTAGCGATCATACTAGCAGTTTGGCTAATAGGATGGACGAACGGAAAAAAGAGGTGGATGAAATATTGAATGGTCAGTCTGACAGCATAACCAACATTGAGACAAAACTGAAAGAAATGGAGAAGGAGGTACTGAAGCTGAGGGGACGGAGTGAAGACCTCGAGGCACGATCACGACGCAACAACATACGTGTCGTGGGGGTAAGAGAAGGGGCCGAGACGGGCAAAAAGCCGTCAGACTTTATGGCGGGCTTGCTGAAAGACAAGTTGGGACTAGCAGTAACACCGACGCTTGATCGAGCACACCGGACACTCGGCGCGAGACGAGACGGGAACGGAGTTCCGCCGAGAGCGTTCGTCGTGAGATGTCACTACTTTACAGAGAAAGAGGAGATAATGAAGAAGGCGAGAGAAATGGAGAGAACACCGGAGGGTCGGAGCGGACAGATTCACATCTTCCCGGACTACACCCAGGAGGTAAACAGTAAGAGAGCAGCCTTCAAAGAAGCAAGAAGCCTCCTGCGGGCCTGCACGGGGATCAGATATGGGCTGCGTTACCCGGCAACCCTGGTGATTACGCCAGAAGGAGGGCAAACGAAAATCTTCGAGAGCCCAAAAGACGCCGTGGATTACATCAAGAAGAAACTGAACCCTGGGTGAAGCATATAGACTGGTTTCAGCTTGGCTAAGTAGAAATGTACACATGCTTACACTGTTGAAATGGGATGACTACTGCAAGCAGGATTTTGTTGACTAGATTTGACAATATTGACAAAGAAATATTTGTTTCAGTGTGTATTTAAGTGGGGATATGCACATGCACTCACATATATTGCTGGGTGTATGTATATATATATATATATATATATATATATATATATATATATTTTTTTTTTTTTTTTTTCTTTGTATATAGATATATAATTCTCATCCCATCCTAGGAGCTACGGTTGCCCTGTCATATTATTGTTTTGTCTTATTCAAGGTTTAAGAATTGATTTTTCCCCCTTGGCTATTGTTGCCTACTGCCTATGGTATTGCCTTTTATTTCTATTTTTAATATTTTACATTATTTAGGATCTTGCTCTTGAGAGCTCCCTCTGTTTGTTTTTCCCATGAGGTGATTAAGTCAAAGGGGTGATGTTATACTTTTAAGGTTAGGGGGTGATATACACGGAGCCGCACACGGTAGGCTTGGTGTGTAGGAGGATGATGGACCGGTTGGCCACGAGAGAGCTCGTTAAAGAGCACTGTGTTAGCGTTCATATATGTAATGTGTTATGTGTTAGCTGTGTCTGTGTGTGTGACACCCCCCCCTCCCTCCCCAGACCCTCTCCTTTTAACCTTTTTGTTTTTGCTGCCAAATCTTCAAGGTGTGATCCGGAAAGTGGGTATCATAGGGGTGCAATGGTGATTCCGGGCTGCGGACTCCTGACATGGCACCAAACATGGATGCGAGCAGAATGGACACAAAATTGATGAGCTGGAACGTAAGGGCGATCAATAAGCCGGCTAAACGGAGTAAGATATTTTCGCATTTGAGAGACCAGGGAGCGGAGATAGTTTACTTACAGGAGACGCATTTGTTGAACAAGGACCACCTCAAGCTTTGTAGGGGGGGATTCAATCAGATTTATCACTCAAATTTCAATAGTAAGAGTTGAGGAGTGGCCATCCTTATACACAGGAATGTACAATTCGTAGAAACAACTACTATAAAAGATAAACATGGTCGATATGTTATTGTGGTTGGAAAATTATTCAATATGCCAGTGGTGTTGGCAAACATATACGCACCCAATTGGGATAATGTTCAATTTTTTAAGGACTTATTCTCATTACTGCCTAATTTGGACGCTCATAATCTGATTCTAGGGGGAGACCTAAACTGTGTCCTAGACTCAACCTTGGACCGCTCTAGCCCAACATCCAATGTATTAAGTAAATCAGCACAATGCATTAACTCTTTTTGTAAAGCATATGGTGTGTTTGATCCATGGAGATTCATAAACCCAACCTCCAGACAGTACTCCTTTTACTCCCCACCACATCAAACATATACTAGAATTGACTATTTCTTATTAGATAATAAACTGACTTCTATAGTAACAGATGTAGAATACACTGGTATAGTAATATCTGATCACAGCCCGGTCATGTTGAAACTTCACTTTCCTGAGAATACGCCACCTCAGAGAATGTGGCGCCTTAATAGCAGGCTATTGGCAGATGATGATTTTACAAAATTCATAAACTCGCAAATAGTCTTTTTCTTAGAACTTAATGATACCCCTGATATAAGTAATGGCACTCTGTGGGAATCCTTAAAAGCTTATTTACGAGGACAAATAATTTCATACAGTGCTGGTGAAAGGAAGAGAAAGATGAAACGTACCACGGAATTAATAAAAGCAATAAAAGAAGTTGACCTGGCAAATTCTATGACTCCCTCTGAGGAGCTACATAGAAAGCGGATTTTGCTCCAAACTGAATATGATGTCTTGATAAGTCAATGTGAGGAGGATCTATATCTTAGGTCAAGACAGGATCTCTATGAGCATGGTGAGCGTGCGGGTAAGCTCCTGAGCTACCAGTTGAAGCAATCAGCAGCTGCTGGCAGGATAGTACAGATAGGAGATAACCTGGGAAACAAAATTATAGATCAGAAGGGTATTAACGACCAATTTAAATCTTTTTATAAGGATCTGTATACTTCAGAAACAGATGACAAGGAACGAGTGAAAAATTTTTTTGAAAATCTGGAAATACCATCCCTAGATGACGCAGATAGGGATAGATTAGAGGGACCCATGACGGCTAGGGAGATAGAGAATGCGATTCGGAATATGAAGACAGGCAAAGCGCCGGGCCCTGATGGGTTCCCAAGTGAGTTTTATAAAACATTCGCTTCTAAACTGATACCCCTGCTTTGTGGAGTATATAGGGAGGTCCTTGATAAAAAAGCTTTGCCTCAAACAATGTCACAGGCTTTGATCTCTGTACTCCTTAAGAAAAATAAAGACCCACTTAAATGTGAATCATACCGCCCAGTGAGTCTACTTGGCTGTGATTATAAGATATTGGCCAAAATATTGGCGGCTAGGATTGAGCTTGTTATAAGTAAAATAATTCATCCTGACCAGACAGGGTTTGTTGCTGGTAGACAACTTTCCAGTAATCTCCGTCGCTTGTTTAATGTGATATACACTGCTGAAGATAACATTGAGCCTGAGATTGTGATCTCCCTGGATGCCCACAAAGCCTTTGATAGAATAGAGTATTTCTATCTGTTCACGGCCCTCGAGAGATTCGGATTCGGTCCTAAATTTCGCTCGTGGATTGAGATAATTTATGCGAACCCCCAGGCTATGGTAAGAACAAACAATATAATATCTGAACCTTTTCCTCTGTTTCGGGGGACAAGGCAGGGTTGCCCCTTGTCGCCCATGCTCTTTGATGTGGCAATTGAGCCCCTCGCAATAATGCTGAGGCATGCTGCTGAGCTCGGGGGAATACACGGGGGCACGCAAATTCATAAGTTGTCTTTATACGCTGATGACCTCCTCCTCTTCCTGTCGAATCCTGTCACGAACATCCCGGTAGCTCTTGGTATTATCGAAGACTATGGGAGGGTGTCGGGTTATAAAATTAACCTGGGAAAAAGTGTCCTTTTCCCAATTAATAAACAGGCGAGGAAACTTTCATTCCAGGCCTATCCCTTTACAACAAATAAGGATAAGTTTACCTATTTAGGTATCAATGTAACGAGGAGGTATAAAGATTTATTTAATCATAATTTTAAAGTAACATTGGATACGGCAAAATTAGATATGGAAAGGTGGTCATCCCTCCCCCTATCATTAGCAGGGAAGATAAATTCTGTTAAAATGAACATAATGCCACGGTTCCTCTATTTATTCCAGACGGTACCAATTTTCATACCGAAGTCATTTTTTAAAGAACTGAATAAATGTACATCCACCTTTATCTGGGAAAAAAAAGTCCCCCGGATAAGAAGGGAGTTCCTTGAGAGACAGAGGGAAGAGGGAGGCCTGGCCCTACCAAATTATATGCACTATTATTGGGCTGCTAATATACATAAGGTGTTGTTTTGGGTCTCAAAGTTGGATGACGATGAAACTCCAGTGTGGGTACATATGGAAAGATATGCATCTAGCCCGGTGTCCCTATGCTCCCTGGTCTGCGCTCCTCTGCCCTTAAGCAAACACCTTTACACAAACAACCCTGTTGTATGTGACTCTATCAAAATCTGGGTCCAATTCAGAACACATTTTAAAAATAGAAACGCCCTCCTGTCTGCTCCCGTCTATGGCAATCACTTATTCTCCCCGGCCCTTGGGGGAACAGCATTTAGGGAATGGTATAGAGCTGGGGTGGAATGCGTCAAAAATCTTTTTAAAGGTGGTGTTTTCATGTCTGCTGCTCAGTTGGAGAAGGAATATGGAATCCCCTCAAAGACGAATTACTTAAGATATTTTCAGGTTCGAGATTTTGTGAAAAAGACATTCGCCTCATCCCTTGAGTTGCCGCGGAGTGGATGGATAGATGGGCTGCTAGACATGAATCCAACTCTTAAAGGGACGGTTTCCACGCTCTATGTGAGCATCCAGAAGGTGGCTTCCCCATCCCTTGATATCTTACAAAGGAAGTGGGAGGAAGAGTTAGAATTGGACATATCAGATGTTGACTGGAGACGGGCAGTGGAACTAATACACTCTTCTTCTGTATGTGTTAGACATGGATTGATACAGTTTAAGGTCTTACACAGACTTCATTTCTCAAGGGACAAACTGGCAAGAATGTATCAGGGGGCTGATCCGACTTGCCCTAGATGTAAACAGGTGCCAGCCAATATAGGTCATATGTTCTGGTCCTGTCCCAAGCTGAAAGAGTTCTGGGCCAGAATTTTTAGAACTTTCTCGTCAATCTATAACAAAGATATAGAGCCCGGCCCTCTGACAGCCATCTTTGGTGTGACACCAAGGGAAGCGCCACTAACAATCTCTCAAAGGAAAACAATAGCATTCTCTTCATTGCTGGCTAGGAGATTGATCCTACTTAACTGGATAAAGGCGACACCGCCATCCCATAAACGATGGGTAGAAGAGGTGATGGCACACCTTAAATTAGAACATATTAGATTCACCTTGCAGGGCAACACTAAGAAGTACTCTACGGTCTGGCAGCCTTTTATTTCCTACTTTGAACATGAGTTCTAATTAGCCCCAACATAGATGGCAGCTTTTGACCCCCCCCCCTCCTTCCCTTCCCTTCCCACATGGGTGATGGGTATGTCTGATGTCTGATATTAGTATGGTATGTCTTGTTACTGTTTTGTCTGTGGTTTAGACCTGTATTTGAGATGTATGTTTTGAGTCCTGCTGTCTTTTTTTTAATTTATTTTTTTATTTTATTTTATTTTATTTTTTTTATTTTATTTATTTTTTTTTTTTGAATGGGATGTTTGTTGTTTGAACAGAAAATTCAATAAAAACACTTTGATAATAATAATAATATAATGTTATTACAGAGACCCAACAGTTCCCACCATGAGCAAGCACTTTGGCGACAATGGCAAGGAAAAACTTCCTTTTAAGAGGCAGAAACCTCAAGCAGAACCAGACTCTAGGTGGGCGGTCATCTGCTTTGACCGGTTGGGTTTGAGAAAGAGAGAGAGAGGGAGAGAGAGAGAGACATAGAGAGGGAGGGAGAAAGAGAGAGGGGGAGAGACAGACAGACAGACAGAAAGAGACAGAGAGAGAGATAGACATAAAGACACAGATAGACAGACCGACAGACGGACTAGCAGTAGAAATAGCAGCTATAATTATAATAATAATGGAAATATGACTGATGATAGTAGTTACAGCTGTAATAATAGCTGTAATAATAGCACAGTAGATCAAAATGATTATCTGATATTAGCTTGTTTACTAATACAGCTTTAGATGACAGAGATCTGATATTTAACAGTCCACACTTAATTTTCCTATTGTTTTGTCCTATAGCAGTGGTGGTCTTAATTTTTATTAGGTTTTTATTAATGACTGCTCTCCTGTTTAATTTTGATTGAATTAATTTAAGTGGTCGGGGGGGAGACACAGTCATTATGGGGTTTTGGGTGGGTAACTGCTCTAATGGAAGCGCAGAGAAGCGTGTAGGACTGCGACTCTGCATCCTGGTCTGGACTCTGGGTTGTCACGGTTTTGGTTCACTAATAAAGTCGGTCAGATTTCTAGATATGAGAGCCGCTCCATCCAAAGTGGGATGAATGCCGTCTCTCCTCATCAGACCAGGTCTCCTCCAGAAAGTCCGCCAATTATCTACGAAGCCCACATCGTTTGCTGGACACCACCTCGACAGCCAGCGGTTGAATGATGACATGCGGCTAAACATGTCATCACTGGTCAAATTGGGAAGGGGCCCAGAGAAAACTACGGAGTCCGACATAGTTTTTGCAAACGAACACACCGACTCCACGTTAATTTTAGTGACCTCCGATTGGCGTAACCGGGAGTCATTACCGCCGACGTGAATAACAATCTTACTGTATTTACGCTTATCCATGCATGCTAACAAGTACAACCTCATAGCCGTTAGCATGACTGTAGCCCGGTCTTGCTAAAACATCCTGTTTCCTTTCATATTAGATATCCAGAAATGTATTGATTGCTGACTTGTGCACTGTCAAGAAATCATCATGTACTGAGAATGTCTTTTGCAGCAAAACACTTTGATATTCTATGTGTCATTGTTATTTCTCCTCAGGTTGTATTCCATGGCCATGTTTTGAGTTGCTAGGAGAAGGAGACCCTAAAATCTGTCAGCACTATGTCCAAGCACCAAATGATGTGAAGATTGAGTTTGTACATGAGCCAAACCCCAAATATGACACAATGGTTGTCTCCTGGAAGCCCAGTTACTATGGTATGTTGATACAGATTGACAACGAAATACTCTCATCCTATATTCTAAAGCCAATTTCTGTATGCGGTTGTGATAAGGATACATAGCATGTCTTTAAATTGGGGCGAAAGTCATACAGTTGTTTGGTCAGTTTTTAAGACTGTAGCCAGTTTTGAAATTAAAATACCATGTCAGGCAGGAGTTACGTCCCCCAAATAATTTGTCATATCAGGGTTTGACATAAAGAAGATTTACTTCAGGTGACATACAGTGAATTATTTTTGAAAGGCGAAAATTATGCCTTGCATTATGAGAATGCTTCTATGAGAGACAGCTCGTTGAATTATTCCAGGCTTTGACAGGTGACAGTATAACAGACTTTCTTGTTAAAAGTTTAATTGAGCATGCACTGAACTGGTGTAACACAAGCAGCACACACATGCATTTGACTTTGGAGTTTGTATGCAACTTAGATGATGGCTTGCCGAGTCCGTGACACTGACTTCACGCTGTCCTTTTGTGTTTGCTGCAGGCATCGCCTTCCTGCGAGGCTTTCAGGTGTCCCTCCAGGCTTTGGGAGGGTCTGGTGTTGCCTGTCAGCTCTTTCTCTTCCACCGTAACCTCTCCATCCCGGCTTCACATGCTCAAAGGGTAGGAAGGGCCCCGCTCGCTTTGGTCTGTGCTTCTTTTTCTGCCTAGAATGCCACTTTTAACGCAAATTCTTGTTAAAAGCAGTTCTCAACAACAAACAACTAAGCAATACTTTGAATATAAATACATTTACATTTTGATTACAGATTATTTCATCAGGGAGTGGATCTTAAATCTTTCCCACCCCAAAGACCAAAGACTTTCCCCTGGGAAGACACACCAGCAGCCAGTATCTTTTAGCTTCTGGACATACTCTCACATTATGACCTGGTGTTTATGAAATTATGTTATATTTTGGGTGGGATAACAGTGACATCATCCTTCAGAAAAACTGAAAATATGCCCTTATGATTTTATCAAGCTCATCAAGATCATTCAAAAGCTGTAATTATCACACGAGAGGCAACGTCACAGGAAGTCTGTTATTTAGCCTTTTGTTATGAGAATGTCCTGAAGGACTATGACACCATACACCATTGGACATGCTCACAACGGTGGGAACTCCACATGCATACATTTAAACCACATTAACACTTAATCCAATGAAAGGAACACACATTACTGTGTTTGACTTGGTAAACGATGAAAACGGTGAGGTTTCTAATAACCCTTATTTTGATAACTATAGGTTGTATGGGGCTGATTTTGTTTTTGAAACAAATCATTTTTGCTCAACCCTGTGTACACAACTCATCTGTCTAATTTTATATGTAATCTGCCAGTTTCAAAGAAGAGATATTTGCGTCACTATGTCCCACGACGATGCATTTTATGTCTGACATATTAGAAACAGATTAGTGCAATTTGCCCATTACTAGGCAACAAGTTGCTATCCACCTGCTTCATTTCGGTTTCTGTAATCAGAATCAGAATCAGAATCAGAAACTGTTTATTGCCAAGTAACATACATTACAAGGAATTTGCTGTGGTCTGAAGGTGCTATTGTTTTGATAACAAATAAGTAGAATATAAAAGCTAAAATAAGAATAAGAATAAAAATAAAAATAAAAAATAAGATAAGATAAATAACAACAGTGCAGTGACCAGAATAAAGTAAAGTGTCCAGATAAAGTGTCCAGTAGGGGGTGGGTGCGTTAATGTAACGCAGTGGGGACAGGGGTGATGTACGTTAATATAACGTATATTGTGTTAATTGTTTTACATGTAAAAACTATGTCCTATAGCATCCCTGGCTGAATGATGGTCTAACTCTTCACAAAACCTTTATAGATGACACACAGTGCTGTAGCTCCAAAACTGTGGGAACCATGAAGGTTGAAAAGCACTATATATGTGAGACCATTTGAGTCCATTTACTTTAACATCCTGATGGAATATGTCACAATAGCTTTACAATTTTCCTTGGATTATATGCTTTAGATTGAAAATGAATTAGCATTACTATCATTTATACTCAAATACCACTTTTTAACCCTTTTAACTCAACTTAATGACAATCTCTAATGGAGTCCTATAGGTGAGCATTTGAACTCACCTATAGAATATGTATATGAAATATGTATTCGCATAAAGCATTGGAAAATAGCACAAATCACACATGAAATGCAGCTTTAATCTAGCATTACTTCACTAAAGCATGCTTCACCTTACATACAAGCTTTATAATTTAACTAACAGAACCAATAATAACACAGCTTTAAGAACAGACTCATGAAATCAACAGATTATTTAAGTATTCTGGACCATACCAAAGGTCATTAACACATCCATACATGTCCTTGAGGCGTCATCATACAATAAAGAAAAGTGTGAAATTGTTAAAGTGTAGCAAGTGTTAAACCAACAAGTGACTTTTAAGAACTGCAATGCATAAACACCATATTGTTGCCTATGAAAGACAGGGATCATGTTTTAAAAAACGTGATATCTATTTAATGGTAAATGTTTCATGAAAGAACCACAAGTTAGTACCAGAGCTACAGGCTGCAATGACCACTCTGTACTAGTATTCTGGTACTCTGGGAGGCAAATCTGACCATAACCAAGTCCAAGTCTCATATCCAAATCTGCATATGCTCAAATCAAATCATCCTACAAAAAAGTAAGTAAAAAGTTCAAATTCAATCAAAAACACACAACGTCACATCACATAAAATGGCAACTCGACTCAACAATTCTTTGGGGAAAGTGTTGATAAACATATGTCAGCTGGGATTGGCTGTAGCCCCCCTGTGACTCTCAAGGATAAGTGGGTATAGCAAATAGATGGATGAATATATATAATATATAACAGCAATATATATGAGACTTTGTATGAGAAAGCCGTTCTATTTAACCACTAATAAAGAATATGTCAAAAACTCTTATCTCAGCTTATCAGATAAGTGTGCAGTGTGTTTGAAGTCATAATTGCCACTGAATTCTGCAGGTGTACAAGTCAGACCCTTTCCCCGGCCTCTCCCTTGGGTCCCAGTATGCTGTTACCGTCATGGCTCTGCCAGTGCCTGAGGAGTGGGAGAGGTTCTACCACAGCAAGATCTTTTCCACACGCTGTAAGACTACTTTAAGCTCTAGACTAGATATTATCTCATAAAGCACACACACACACACACACACAGTTTCAGTGAACTTTGTGGTTGCTTCAGGGTAACCTTCAAAATCTAAATCCCTCCTTCTCTTGGCTTATTTACTGTACATATAATGACATCTCCTGCTCTGTCCCCAGAAAGCTCTCTGCTCTCTAAACTTTGCCCTTTTCATCATATATCTTTCAGTAAGACTATTGTCAAAACAATGGTGAATTTATAGTAATATGCGCTGGTTTTGCAGCATGTGCAGAGAAGAACGGTCTTGAGCAGTGCAAAAAAGGTGAGAATTTCTCATAGTTCCCAAATAAAGTCTGGTATAACAATAAATGTTTTCCTTCTTCGGTAATGCTTCAATTTACAGGTCCACAAATTTCATGGAAAGTAGGTGATAATTAGCAAGTTACGTATTTGAAATTTCTTTGAAATTATCCCCAAATTACCCCTAAATGTGTCCAAAATTACTGCAAAATTATTTAAGAATTATATTGTGCTCTTTCCTAATAAGCAGTTGCGGTTCGATTTTTCACAAAAGTTAAACTTGCTGAAAATCTATCAATCCATGAATAAATGCTGCAGCTCTTCAATAACCAAGAAATTCCTGCGTTTTGCTTCCCAGCTGTTGGGTAAAAGTGAAGGGGGTTAGCCCTGAAGTCGATCTGCCCAGGAGGAAAACAAAGTCTTCCCTGTGCTACCGACAAGGGTCTGGAAGCTAGCACAGGAGCTTTGGCCCTGCAGGAGGAGAAGGTTTTCAAGTCCGGGGTGGGGGGACCCAGTGGGGGAGTGGCGCCGGAATGGGCACCAGAACCGGAGACAGATGAGATGGCAACGGAACAGGGTTTAGCTAGTAGGAACTATCTAGATATCAGTTAACTTCGTATTACTTTCCTTGAAATGTATGTATGCATGTAATTATCACCTACTTATCATGAAATTTGCGGACCTGTAAAATGAAGCGTTACCGTTTCTTCTTATGATCAGCTTGACATCATGTCAATATTTTATGGTCTGGTTGTAGACTGGTATCCCAAATATATTGAGGTCCAACATGAAGGGACTGCCATCATAGTGACCTTTAACCTGGCTCCCCCGAACCTGGGCATCAGAAGCTACTTCTCACTGTGTTACGCAAACGGCATAATGAAATACACAGACATAACACCTGTGAGTTGTTTCAACTTCTGCAGCTTTATATTTTGCCAATGCCTTGCTTCTATTATGTGTATTACGGAACTATTTGATAATTAAGTGAACTGAATACTTGTATTTAATTTCCTTAGAATTCCACCAACAACAAAACTCATCACAGCTATCAGCTGAATGGCCTTCAAGAAGGAACCAATTACACTTGTGAGGTAAAATAAAAGTGGATTATAACTATTCTATCCTTAACACTGATTGCATAATATATAAAACTACAACTGTTTTCAACCTAATCTCAGGGGCTTTGTGTTTAATAAATTATATTGAAATACCAGTCTCAAAAAATATGTATTATATGGACTATCTATATATTTTATGCATTAATTTTCAACCATCGGCATTTAGCATTTAGCCAGATATTTCCCCTCAAGAGCTGGTGGAGAGCAAAACAGAGATAAAAGGAGAGTGAATATTGGACTTGCATTCATCATCACAACCCCAAATTAATGCTAATGTTGCTCCATGTCTTCTGGATAAATAGGCTGTTAGCCAACACAGTCGATATATCAACTTTATAAGGTGATGTGTCAGTGTTTTGTTTACAGCTTGTTGCGCTGCCCCCAAGTGGCCCCCAAAAGAAGTTTATTTTGTCAATCTACAAGGTCAAGAATGAACTGTCATGCTCAACATTTCTTGTTTCACAGATTGCAGCTAACGAAGTGGATGCAGTGAGGAAAACATTCAGTGTTCAAGTCATGCACATTCAAAAAGGTGGGGGAGGTTGTTTTATTGCTGCTGATCCACACAATCACTATGCATCATAGTAGGTGCTATGCAAACCTCTCTTTTCATTTTGTTGTGGAGATATAAGTGATATAATATTTAAGTGTCTGTTGGACCATGAATACAGTCTGTGTATATTTAATACATGTGTGATCAATCCCATCAGTCTTTCATCCCTTTAAGTAATACTTTGGAATTTGGGGAAATATTCTTATTATGCTTCCAGTCTTTATGCTAAACTAAAATAATCTACTCCCAGCTCTAGCTCCATAATTAGCACACAGGCATGACAGTGGTATCAATCATCTCATTTTAACTCTCGGCAGTAATTAGTAACGCATTTTCCAAAATGTCAAACTACTTCTTTAAGGTCTGTCACTGAATTATCATGTAATCACAACTCCCCACTCCTCAGAAGGTGCCTTGCAACTCTCTGTCACTCTCTCCTGGGCTTTGATGCTTCCACTGGGCCTGGCTGTGGTAGCCATACTTGTAGTCTTACTGGCTGCTCTCACCAGGAGGAGGCCCAAGCTGCAGATGAAGAAACTTGACATAAAACCAGGTGCGAAGACAAACCAAATACTTCATGTAAAATCACTGCTTGCATTTCATGAAAGCTAATCAAAATAAGTCATGATAATAATCCATTTTACACCATTTGACAGAGAACCTTTCTTGTACCTCTGTTCTGTCTTTTCCATTACTGGCATGATGTGAAATACAACCAGATTTCTTATTTTCATCCATTCAGATGTTATCAAGCAGCATCAAGAAAGCGGGACTCAGGAGGAAGTGATGGCATTGCCCAGAAACAGGCTGACCCCTCCTCGTCTTCTGATTTGCTACAGCAGTTATGATGGGCCCGCTCATGTCAAAGCTGTCATGCAGTTAGGGGCCTTCATACAACAACACATGGCCACTCAGGTAGTGGACATGACATGTCGTGGCTCTAATGCCTTTTCCTACAGGTGTGCTGATTCAGTGGAATCGGACAGGCAGAAACAAATTATGAATACATCCATCCATTCATTTTCTACTGCTTATCCGGGGCCGGGCACGCGGTGGCAGCAGGCTAACCAAGGTGGTCCAGACATCCCTCTCCCTAGCAATGTTTTCTAGGGAGATCTCGAGGCGTTCCCAGGCCAGATGAGATATGTAATCCCTCCAACGTGTTCTGGGTCTAACCCGGGGTCTCCTACCAGTTGGACATGTCCAGAAATCCTCCAAAGGAAGGCGCTCAGGATTCATCCTGATCAGATGCCCGAACCACCTCAACTGGCTCCTTTCGATGCAAAGGAGCAGCGGCTCTACTCCGAGCTCCCTTCGGATCCCTTTTGAGGTCCTCCCCCTATCTCTAAGGCTGACCCCAGCCACCTTGATGAGGAAACTCATTTCGGTCGCTTGTATACCCAATCTCATTCTTTCGGTCCTTACCCAAAGCTCATGACCATAGCTAGGGGTTGGAAGGTAGATCGAGTGGTAAATCAAAAGCTTTGCCTTCCGGCTTAGCTCCCTCTTCACCACAACAGTTCAATACAACACCTGCATTAGTGCTGACACCGCATCAATCCGCTGGTCGATCTCACGCTCTATTTTACTCTCACTCGTGAACAAGACCCCGAGATACTTGAACTCCCTGCTTGAGGCAGTAACTCAGATTGCTCAGGCAGGGAGCAATCCACCTTTTTCCAGGAGAGAACCATGTCCTCGGACTTGGAGATGCTGACTCTCATCACGACCACTTTGCACTCGGCTGCAAACCGCCCCAGTGCATGCTGTGGGTCACAATCTGATGAAGCCAACAGAGCCACATCATCTGCAGAGAGCAGAGAAGCAATTCTGAAGTCCCCAAACCAAACACTCTCCTCTCCCGGCTGTGCCTTGAGATCCTGTCCATGAATATCACAAACAGAATCTGTGACAAGGGACACCCATCGAAAACGTATTTGACTTTTGTGCAGAATATACAGATACAGCTTGCACTATATATATATATATATACAGTATATATATATATATATATATATACACATATACATATAAGGACCAGGTGGCTTGTAGCAACGGCCCCGATGACCCCATACTCCCACAGTACCCCTCACAGGACCCCCCGGGGACACGGTCATAAGCCTTCTCCAAGTCCACAAAACACATGTAGACTGGATGGGAAACCCCACCCCCCACCCCAGTAAGCCCCCAAGGGTCCACTGTCCACAAGGCTAGGACGGAAATACAAAAAAGGATAACTGTCATCTTACAAAGCTAATTATTATATTGACAATTTCTGTGTTTCAATCTTTTCTTTAATATGAAATAGGGGTGTGTAAAATGTGTTATTAGAACACTTTGTCGTGACAGTGTTCTCCTTTGTTCTTCCCAGGTGTGCTTGGACCTGTGGGACTCTCTGAGCGTGGCTGAGGAGGGCAGTATGGCCTGGCACTGCCGTCAGATCCGGGAGAGCGACTTTATCTTGGTGATCTGTTCTTGGGGCTTCAATCGCAGACCTAAGCCAGAGCCAGAGGGTGACAACAAAGATGAGGCAGACAGAGGGCTGGACTTTGGGTCCAACGCCTTCAGCTCTGATGTAGCCATCAGACTTGTCGGAGAGGAGGTGGGACGAGCCAAAGCCAGGGGCCAGGACATGTCCAAATACATGGCGGCCATTTTTGAGTACTCTGAGGAAACAGACATTCCCACTGAGCTGAGGCTGGTATCTCACTACACGCTGACAAGTGACTTACCGCTGCTCTTCTCCCACCTCCATGGAGTGGCTCTGCATAGGCCGGGGGGTTACCTGAAGATAAACTACATCTCAGAGGAGGGCTTTTCTAAGTCACCAGCCGGAGCAGCTCTGCAGTTAGCAATCTACGAGGCTGGGATGGCAATGAGGGCAAAAAGGTATCACTCTGTGGAGGGAGGGAACTAAACACTAAAAAAAGCAATCCGATACGCCCTAACTTAATGGTGGTCCTCAGCCCAGTATAGGAGAATAGTTGGCTTACATAGCCAGACCTATCTCCACACTTCGGAGAAAGGTCTAGCTCAACCCATTATCATTCTGGGACAGGAGAAAAAAACGCTCTGGCTTGTTTGTATTTCTTTAAACCAATCACAATCGTCTTGGACAGCGCTAAGCCCAGGATGCAGTGACTGTGCCCTTGCAAAACGGTAACACGCAGACTGAAATAGTTGGCCAATGGCAGTCTTATCCCAACAGCCTACATCCGGTGAGTCAGACTACCTGAAGATAGACACTGATGATGGCCACAAACTTAACGGTTCCCTTAAATAATTGACCAACTAATCACCTCTGCCTCAGTTGTGCTGCAATGGCAGCAGCAGTGCACTTTGACCTCTAAAATGTGTTAACATGGTATATGTGTGTGTGTGTGTGTGTGTACAGGAAGGATTTGTTAAAAGAACGTCCAGTAATGTGTGTAATGGTCAAAAAAGCTATCTTAGTCTTACAAAAGACATTTTCTGTTTGTTTTCTTGCAGTGTCATGTGAAGTTATTATGAAATGAAAAACTTGTAATACAAGCATTGTACATAAATAAACAATTAATCTCATACGCGAGTTATTGAAGTTATCGTTTGAGAATGTTTGCCTTGAAGTACATACTGAACATTGTATACATGTATGTTTACAGTCATGCTTATAGTTTATGTATACATGTGCATATCTCATATATTCAAGAATGGATTAATAGGTCCCATCATTTGTAATGTTATGCTGATGTAAGGTGACGTGGATAAATGTGAGTTGTCTTGCATTTTGTGTTGTATTTTTGTGAAATTTAGATTTTCTTTTATGCATCTAATCATCTAATAAAATAAGATTAAAACAAGTTTTCTTTGGCTCATCAAATATGTCATATATGGCTTATTCATGACATTTGTGTATGACTGAATGGGAGGTATTGTCGATGCTGTAGGTTGCCAGGCTGCAGAAAAACCTCTATCTGTCTAGAATAATTTTGGTAATCAACCATGTCTGAATACAGTTGATTAGATGCCATTTTAGTTTTTAAGTGAAGGATTGGTTTGTTAATTATGAACCTTTCGCGTGTATATATAATTAACAATTCAAATTGTAATTACAGTTTAGTGACTTGAGCAACAAGGTCTGGCAACCCGGTTGGAGGAGGCATCGTTGTGAGCCATAGACTGTTTAAAGCATATTGGGTTAAGTTAAAGGGATCTGATGAGGAACAACCTGCAACAAATGTGCTGTGTGGTTGTTGGGAATATTCACAACAACGTAAAGGACTTGGTTGGAATATTGATACAGTAGCAGTCGAATATGGTTTAAATGGGTTAGATTATGGGCTAAATATTGTGTGGGGTAATTTTCATCCCAATGTGGACTTGCCACTTGTGGAGCAGAAAAGAGAATGGACTGAAAGGAATGTGGATAACATTGGATATCAGAATCAGATTCAGAATCAGAAATACTTTATTGATCCCCAGGGGGAAATTGTACAGTACCGGTGCTCCCATTCAAGAGTAGAAAGCAGCATAAATTAGAAATGAAAGTATGTAAAAAATATAAAAATGAGAAATAGAAAATAAAAATATACACATTTACAATATTTTCAAATATGAAAAATAATAGCAATAGCAATGTATATGTATGTATGTGTATATATATATATATATATATATATATATATACATATGTACAGTGCATCCGGAAAGTATTCACGGCGCTTCACTTTTTCCACATTTTGTTATGTTACACCCTTATTCCAAAATGGATTAAATTAATTTTTTTCCTCAAAATTCTACACACAACACCCCATAATGACAATGTGAAAAAAGTTTTTTTGAAATTTTTGCAAATTTATTAAAAATAAAAAACTAAGAAATCACATGTACATAAGTATTCACAGCCTTTGCCATGAAGCTCAAAATTGAGCTCAGGTGCATCCTGTTTCCACTGATCATCCTTGAGATGTTTCTGCAGCTTAATTGGAGTCCACCTGTGGTAAATTCAGTTGATTGGACATGATTTGGAAAGGCACACACCTGTCTATATAAGGTCCCACAGTTGACAGTGCATGTCAGAGCACAAACCAAGCATGAAGTCAAAGGAATTGTCTGTAGACCTCCGAGACAGGATTGTCTCGAGGCACAAATCTGGGGAAGGTTACAGAAAAATTTCTGCTGCTTTGAAGGTCCCAATGAGCACAGTGGCCTCCATCATCCGTAAGTGGAAGAAGTTCGGAACCACCAGGACTCTTCCTAGAGCTGGCCGGCCATCTAAACTGAGTAATCGGGGGAGAAGGGCCTTAGTCAGGGAGGTGACCAAGAACCTGATGGTCACTCTGTCAGAGCTCCAGAGTTCCTCTGTGGAGAGAGGAGAACCTTCCAGAAGGACAACCATCTCTGCAGCAATCCACCAATCAGGCCTGTATGGTAGAGTGGCCAGACGGAAGCCACTCCTTAGTAAAAGGCACATAGCAGCCCACCTGGAGTTTGCCAAAAGGCACCTGAAGGACTCTCAGACCATGAGAAACAAAATTCTCTGGTCTGATGAGACAAAGATTGAACTCTTTGGTGTGAATGCCAGGCGTCACGTTTGGAGGAAACCAGGCACCGCTCATCACCAGGCCAATACCATCCCTACAGTGAAGCATGGTGGTGGCAGCATCATGCTGTGGGGATGTTTTTCAGCGGCAGGAACTGGGAGACTAGTCAGGATAGAGGGAAAGATGAATGCAGCAAAGTACAGAGACATCCTGGATGAAAACCTGCTCCAGAGCGCTCTTGACCTCAGACTGGGGCGACGGTTTATCTTTCAGCAGGACAACGACCCTAAGCACACAGCCAAGATATCAAAGGAGTGGCTTCAGGACAACTCTGTGAATGTCCTTGAGTGGCCCAGCCAGAGCCCAGACTTGAATCCGATTGAACATCTCTGGAGAGATCTGAAAATGGCTGTGCACCGACGCTTCCCATCCAACCTGATGGAGCTTGAGAGGTGCTGCAAAGAGGAATGGGTGAAACTGCCCAAAGATAGGTGTGCCAAGCTTGTGGCATCATATTCAAAAAGACTTGAGGCTGTAATTGCTGCCAAAGGTGCATCAACAAAGTATTGAGCAAAGGCTGTGAATACTTATGTACATGTGATTTCTCAGGTTTTTTATTTTTAATAAATTTGCAAAAATCTCAAATAAACTTTTTTCACGTTGTCATTATGGGGTGTTGTGTGTAGAATTTTGAGGAAAAAAATGAATTTAATCCATTTTGGTATAAGGCTGCAACATAACAAAATGTGGAAAAAGTGAAGCGCTGTGAATACTTTCCGGATGCACTGTATGTATTGCACTATTGTGTTTGACCATATATGTATTGCACTGACATTTAAGAATAAGTAATAGTGAGGTAGTATATGTAGAAGCAGGTCCAGATTTCCAGTCTGTTTCTTCTGAGTGTCTGACACTCTGAGGGAGGAGTTGAACAGTTTGATGGCCACAGGCAGGAATGATTTCCTGTGGCGCTCAGTTGTATATTTGGACTCTGGATCACTGTTACACCACAGTCATTAACGCTTTTCACGCCGTCACCCGCGCTGCATTGGGACACTCTGACCATGACATAGTCCACCTGATTCCTGCATACAGGCAGAAATTAAAACTTTCTAAGTCTGTTGCGAGAACTTCGAAGAAGTGGACCAGTGAAGCTGCAGAGGACCTGAAGGCGTGTTTGGACTGTACTGACTGGGATGTTTTCAGGACTGCTACCAACAGTCTGGATGAGTACACAGAGGTTGTGACTTCATATATCAGCTTCTGTGAGGACTGCTGCGTACCAACTCGGACCAGGGTGAGTTATAACAACGACAAACCCTGGTTCACAGAAAGACTGCGACAGCTGAGGTTGGAAAAGGAAGAGGCGTTTAAGAGTGGCAACAGAGCAGAGTTTAAGGAAGCCAAGTACAAGTTTAGCAAGGCGGTGAGGGAAGCTAAACGACTGTACTCAGAGAGACTACAAGACCAGTTCTCCTCCAACGACTCTGCTTCTGTGTGGAGGGGGCTCAGACAGATCACCAACTACAAGCCAAGAGCCTCTTCAACACCTCACTGGAGACATGCCACGTGCCAGCCTGCTTCAAGGCCTCCACCATCATCTCCGTCCCCAAAAAACCAGGGCCCACAGGATTAAATGACTACACACCCGTCGCCCTGACCTCTGTGGTCATGAAATCATTTGAACGCCTGGTTTTGTCCCACCTCAAATCCATCACCGACCCTCTGCTGGACCCCCTGCAGTTCGCCTACAGAGCCAACAGGTCTGTAGACGACGCCGTCAACTTGGCCCTACACTTCATCCTCCAGCACCTGGACTCCGCAGGATCCTATGCCAGGATCCTGTTCGTGGACTTCAGCTCTGCCTTCAACACGATCGTCCCGGCTCTTCTTCAGGACAAGCTCTCCCAGCTGAACGTGCCTGACCCCACCTGCAGGTGGATCACAGATTTCCTGTCTGACAGGAAGCAGCACGTGAAGCTGGGGAAACACGTCTCAGACTCGCGGACGATCAGCATCGGCTCCCCTCAAGGCTGTGTTCTTTCTCCTCTACTCTTCTCCCTGTACACCAACAGCTGCACCTCCAGTCACCAGTCCGTCAAGCTCCGTCAAGCTCCTGAGGGAGCTGAACATCATCTCTTCAGGACCTGTACTCCTCCAGGACCCTGAGGAGAGCAGGGAAGATCGCTGCTGACCCCTCCCACCCTGGACACCATCTGTTCGACCCCCTCCCCTCTGGCAGGAGGCTGCGGTCCATCAAGACCAAAACCTCCCACCACAAAAACAGTTTCTTCCCCTCTGCAGTCAACCTGACGAACTTACATTGACCCCCCCCCGAACACAAACACAAGTTATACGTTATATTAACGTACATCACCCCTGTCCCCCCTGCGTTACATTAACGCACCCACCCCCTACTGGACACTTTATTTTGGTCACTACACTGTTTGTTATTTATCTTATCTTATTTTTATTTTACCTTTTATATTCTACATATTTGTTGTCAAAACAATAGCACCTTCAGACCACGGCAAATTCCTTGTAATGTATGTTACTTAGTAATAAACAGTTTCTGATTCTGATATGCATCTTGTCACGACTGAGCAAGGCAAAAAATGAACCCACACACACGACTCAAACAAAGTACAAATATATAATAAAGAGTATTTATTTATAACAAAATATGAAGCTTGACAAAGCAAGAGATATCTACAAAGTTAACAACAGAAAATCACTCCCAAAAAGTGGAGGAACAAAACTAGGAAAAACAAGACAGTAAAGTGAACAAATTAACAAGAACACTGAAACAACTCACACAGGGACTAACAGGAAATCTTGACATGGAATTACCGCTGGTTATCATGGCACTGAGGACAAGACAAACTGCCACAAGACAAAGGGAGACGCAGACTATTTAAACATGAGGTGAGTGAACACAGGTGGAAACAATCAGGGGGACTGACAATCACAAAGGCGGGAAACACGAGGGCAGGAAGTAAAATGTTCTGAAACGAGAGGGCACACAATACTACAAAATAAAACAGGAAATGACAAGACAACATGACTAAACGAGACAAAAACGGTAACTTAACGTAAATGACGAGACATGACACATCCTGCCAAAAGTGTTTTAACAGAATGCTGGGAACATAATGAGACAAAAGTTTTGGGTGGATTGGTGATGCAAAGGCCATCAATTACAGTACAGCCCCACAGTTTCAATTTCTTCCATTCTTCCCTGGTTGTTCTCCTTGCCAAGTATAGACCTCAATATACAGCAGCAATTGAAGGACAAGTCAAAGCAACTTTCAGTATGCCGCAAAGTTTGATCAGCATTTTTCAGACTCTGTGTTCATATTCACAGATGGCTCCAAAGATCCTGTTACAGGGTGTGCAGGTGCAGCAGCTTATATCCGAGTGACTGAATCATATATTAGGAAAAGAGTGTCAGACCACTTGTCAGTATATACCTCAGAGCTATTGGCAATATTATTGGCCTTGCAGTGGATAGAAGAGAAGGAAATAAATAACACTGTTATTGCATCTGACAGCTTTGCAGCACTAACAAGCATGAGATCTGGCAGATCATCATTTAGGACAGATATTCTTAATGAAATATTTCTTTTCAATTCAATTCAATTCAATTTTATTTATATAGCGCCAAATCACAACAAAAGTCATCTCATGACACTTTACAAATAGAGCAGGTCTAGACCGACTCTTTATAATGTTATTACAGGAAGACTTCCGGATGTGCTTTGCCGTGTGAAGACGTGTGTGCGGAGGCTCCGTGTAAAAGTAGTCAAAAATATTAATATCGCCATATTTGTATCATTTTGGGGGGGCTGGACGAATAAGATTCTGTTTTGGGAGTGAACGAGTGCGTTCTCAGTGCAGTTTACGACCGAAAATGACCTCCAGATCGACTCGAACGGGCGGAGAAAAGCCGCCGGTGGTTAGCAACTTGACCTCCTCGGCTAGCAAGGGTGATATTAGCCTAACACGTGCCGACGACATGCCTCAGTGGGCTAAGGATATGATGTCCGAGATTAAAAACGGCAACGTTGAGAATACGAAATACAGGGAGGAGACAAAGACCGAGATCGTGAGGTGCAAAGAAGAAGTAGAGAAAGGAAGGAAAGAGACGAAGGCCGAGATGGAAAAATGGGCTAGGAGCGTGGAAGAGAATGCTAAAGCTCAGTTTGAGTTGCTACGTGGGGAGGTGAGGCTGATTAGCGATCATACTAGCAGTTTGGCTAATAGGATGGACGAACGGAAAAAAGAGGTGGATGAAATATTGAATGGTCAGTCTGACAGCATAACCAACATTGAGACAAAACTGAAAGAAATGGAGAAGGAGGTACTGAAGCTGAGGGGACGGAGTGAAGACCTCGAGGCACGATCACGACGCAACAACATACGTGTCGTGGGGGTAAGAGAAGGGGCCGAGACGGGCAAAAAGCCGTCAGACTTTATGGCGGGCTTGCTGAAAGACAAGTTGGGACTAGCAGTAACACCGACGCTTGATCGAGCACACCGGACACTCGGCGCGAGACGAGACGGGAACGGAGTTCCGCCGAGAGCGTTCGTCGTGAGATGTCACTACTTTACAGAGAAAGAGGAGATAATGAAGAAGGCGAGAGAAATGGAGAGAACACCGGAGGGTCGGAGCGGACAGATTCACATCTTCCCGGACTACACCCAGGAGGTAAACAGTAAGAGAGCAGCCTTCAAAGAAGCAAGAAGCCTCCTGCGGGCCTGCACGGGGATCAGATATGGGCTGCGTTACCCGGCAACCCTGGTGATTACGCCAGAAGGAGGGCAAACGAAAATCTTCGAGAGCCCAAAAGACGCCGTGGATTACATCAAGAAGAAACTGAACCCTGGGTGAAGCATATAGACTGGTTTCAGCTTGGCTAAGTAGAAATGTACACATGCTTACACTGTTGAAATGGGATGACTACTGCAAGCAGGATTTTGTTGACTAGATTTGACAATATTGACAAAGAAATATTTGTTTCAGTGTGTATTTAAGTGGGGATATGCACATGCACTCACATATATTGCTGGGTGTATGTATATATATATATATATATATATATTTTTTTTTTTTTTTTTTTTTCTTTGTATATAGATATATAATTCTCATCCCATCCTAGGAGCTACGGTTGCCCTGTCATATTATTGTTTTGTCTTATTCAAGGTTTAAGAATTGATTTTTCCCCCTTGGCTATTGTTGCCTACTGCCTATGGTATTGCCTTTTATTTCTATTTTTAATATTTTACATTATTTAGGATCTTGCTCTTGAGAGCTCCCTCTGTTTGTTTTTCCCATGAGGTGATTAAGTCAAAGGGGTGATGTTATACTTTTAAGGTTAGGGGGTGATATACACGGAGCCGCACACGGTAGGCTTGGTGTGTAGGAGGATGATGGACCGGTTGGCCACGAGAGAGCTCGTTAAAGAGCACTGTGTTAGCGTTCATATATGTAATGTGTTATGTGTTAGCTGTGTCTGTGTGTGTGACACCCCCCCCTCCCTCCCCAGACCCTCTCCTTTTAACCTTTTTGTTTTTGCTGCCAAATCTTCAAGGTGTGATCCGGAAAGTGGGTATCATAGGGGTGCAATGGTGATTCCGGGCTGCGGACTCCTGACATGGCACCAAACATGGATGCGAGCAGAATGGACACAAAATTGATGAGCTGGAACGTAAGGGCGATCAATAAGCCGGCTAAACGGAGTAAGATATTTTCGCATTTGAGAGACCAGGGAGCGGAGATAGTTTACTTACAGGAGACGCATTTGTTGAACAAGGACCACCTCAAGCTTTGTAGGGGGGGATTCAATCAGATTTATCACTCAAATTTCAATAGTAAGAGTCGAGGAGTGGCCATCCTTATACACAGGAATGTACAATTCGTAGAAACAACTACTATAAAAGATAAACATGGTCGATATGTTATTGTGGTTGGAAAATTATTCAATATGCCAGTGGTGTTGGCAAACATATACGCACCCAATTGGGATAATGTTCAATTTTTTAAGGACTTATTCTCATTACTGCCTAATTTGGACGCTCATAATCTGATTCTAGGGGGAGACCTAAACTGTGTCCTAGACTCAACCTTGGACCGCTCTAGCCCAACATCCAATGTATTAAGTAAATCAGCACAATGCATTAACTCTTTTTGTAAAGCATATGGTGTGTTTGATCCATGGAGATTCATAAACCCAACCTCCAGACAGTACTCCTTTTACTCCCCACCACATCAAACATATACTAGAATTGACTATTTCTTATTAGATAATAAACTGACTTCTATAGTAACAGATGTAGAATACACTGGTATAGTAATATCTGATCACAGCCCGGTCATGTTGAAACTTCACTTTCCTGAGAATACGCCACCTCAGAGAATGTGGCGCCTTAATAGCAGGCTATTGGCAGATGATGATTTTACAAAATTCATAAACTCGCAAATAGTCTTTTTCTTAGAACTTAATGATACCCCTGATATAAGTAATGGCACTCTGTGGGAATCCTTAAAAGCTTATTTACGAGGACAAATAATTTCATACAGTGCTGGTGAAAGGAAGAGAAAGATGAAACGTACCACGGAATTAATAAAAGCAATAAAAGAAGTTGACCTGGCAAATTCTATGACTCCCTCTGAGGAGCTACATAGAAAGCGGATTTTGCTCCAAACTGAATATGATGTCTTGATAAGTCAATGTGAGGAGGATCTATATCTTAGGTCAAGACAGGATCTCTATGAGCATGGTGAGCGTGCGGGTAAGCTCCTGAGCTACCAGTTGAAGCAATCAGCAGCTGCTGGCAGGATAGTACAGATAGGAGATAACCTGGGAAACAAAATTATAGATCAGAAGGGTATTAACGACCAATTTAAATCTTTTTATAAGGATCTGTATACTTCAGAAACAGATGACAAGGAACGAGTGAAAAATTTTTTTGAAAATCTGGAAATACCATCCCTAGATGACGCAGATAGGGATAGATTAGAGGGACCCATGACGGCTAGGGAGATAGAGAATGCGATTCGGAATATGAAGACAGGCAAAGCGCCGGGCCCTGATGGGTTCCCAAGTGAGTTTTATAAAACATTCGCTTCTAAACTGATACCCCTGCTTTGTGGAGTATATAGGGAGGTCCTTGATAAAAAAGCTTTGCCTCAAACAATGTCACAGGCTTTGATCTCTGTACTCCTTAAGAAAAATAAAGACCCACTTAAATGTGAATCATACCGCCCAGTGAGTCTACTTGGCTGTGATTATAAGATATTGGCCAAAATATTGGCGGCTAGGATTGAGCTTGTTATAAGTAAAATAATTCATCCTGACCAGACAGGGTTTGTTGCTGGTAGACAACTTTCCAGTAATCTCCGTCGCTTGTTTAATGTGATATACACTGCTGAAGATAACATTGAGCCTGAGATTGTGATCTCCCTGGATGCCCACAAAGCCTTTGATAGAATAGAGTATTTCTATCTGTTCACGGCCCTCGAGAGATTCGGATTCGGTCCTAAATTTCGCTCGTGGATTGAGATAATTTATGCGAACCCCCAGGCTATGGTAAGAACAAACAATATAATATCTGAACCTTTTCCTCTGTTTCGGGGGACAAGGCAGGGTTGCCCCTTGTCGCCCATGCTCTTTGATGTGGCAATTGAGCCCCTCGCAATAATGCTGAGGCATGCTGCTGAGCTCGGGGGAATACACAGGGGCACGCAAATTCATAAGTTGTCTTTATACGCTGATGACCTCCTCCTCTTCCTGTCGAATCCTGTCACGAACATCCCGGTAGCTCTTGGTATTATCGAAGACTATGGGAGGGTGTCGGGTTATAAAATTAACCTGGGAAAAAGTGTCCTTTTCCCAATTAATAAACAGGCGAGGAAACTTTCATTCCAGGCCTATCCCTTTACAACAAATAAGGATAAGTTTACCTATTTAGGTATCAATGTAACGAGGAGGTATAAAGATTTATTTAATCATAATTTTAAAGTAACATTGGATACGGCAAAATTAGATATGGAAAGGTGGTCATCCCTCCCCCTATCATTAGCAGGGAAGATAAATTCTGTTAAAATGAACATAATGCCACGGTTCCTCTATTTATTCCAGACGGTACCAATTTTCATACCTAAGTCATTTTTTAAAGAACTGAATAAATGTACATCCACCTTTATCTGGGAAAAAAAAGTCCCCCGGATAAGAAGGGAGTTCCTTGAGAGACAGAGGGAAGAGGGAGGCCTGGCCCTACCAAATTATATGCACTATTATTGGGCTGCTAATATACATAAGGTGTTGTTTTGGGTCTCAAAGTTGGATGACGATGAAACTCCAGTGTGGGTACATATGGAAAGATATGCATCTAGCCCGGTGTCCCTATGCTCCCTGGTCTGCGCTCCTCTGCCCTTAAGCAAACACCTTTACACAAACAACCCTGTTGTATGTGACTCTATCAAAATCTGGGTCCAATTCAGAACACATTTTAAAAATAGAAACGCCCTCCTGTCTGCTCCCGTCTATGGCAATCACTTATTCTCCCCGGCCCTTGGGGGAACAGCATTTAGGGAATGGTATAGAGCTGGGGTGGAATGCGTCAAAAATCTTTTTAAAGGTGGTGTTTTCATGTCTGCTGCTCAGTTGGAGAAGGAATATGGAATCCCCTCAAAGACGAATTACTTAAGATATTTTCAGGTTCGAGATTTTGTGAAAAAGACATTCGCCTCATCCCTTGAGTTGCCGCGGAGTGGATGGATAGATGGGCTGCTAGACATGAATCCAACTCTTAAAGGGACGGTTTCCACGCTCTATGTGAGCATCCAGAAGGTGGCTTCCCCATCCCTTGATATCTTACAAAGGAAGTGGGAGGAAGAGTTAGAATTGGACATATCAGATGTTGACTGGAGACGGGCAGTGGAACTAATACACTCTTCTTCTGTATGTGTTAGACATGGATTGATACAGTTTAAGGTCTTACACAGACTTCATTTCTCAAGGGACAAACTGGCAAGAATGTATCAGGGGGCTGATCCGACTTGCCCTAGATGTAAACAGGTGCCAGCCAATATAGGTCATATGTTCTGGTCCTGTCCCAAGCTGAAAGAGTTCTGGGCCAGAATTTTTAGAACTTTCTCGTCAATCTATAACAAAGATATAGAGCCCGGCCCTCTGACAGCCATCTTTGGTGTGACACCAAGGGAAGCGCCACTAACAATCTCTCAAAGGAAAACAATAGCATTCTCTTCATTGCTGGCTAGGAGATTGATCCTACTTAACTGGATAAAGGCGACACCGCCATCCCATAAACGATGGGTAGAAGAGGTGATGGCACACCTTAAATTAGAACATATTAGATTCACCTTGCAGGGCAACACTAAGAAGTACTCTACGGTCTGGCAGCCTTTTATTTCCTACTTTGAACATGAGTTCTAATTAGCCCCAACATAGATGGCAGCTTTTGACCCCCCCCCCTCCTTCCCTTCCCTTCCCACATGGGTGATGGGTATGTCTGATGTCTGATATTAGTATGGTATGTCTTGTTACTGTTTTGTCTGTGGTTTAGACCTGTATTTGAGATGTATGTTTTGAGTCCTGCTGTCTTTTTTTTAATTTATTTTTTTATTTTATTTTATTTTATTTTTTTTATTTTATTATTTTTTTTTTTTTGAATGGGATGTTTGTTGTTTGAACAGAAAATTCAGTAAAAACACTTTGATAATAATAATAATATAATGTTATTACAGAGACCCAACAGTTCCCACCATGAGCAAGCACTTTGGCGACAATGGCAAGGAAAAACTTCCTTTTAAGAGGCAGAAACCTCAAGCAGAACCAGACTCTAGGTGGGCGGTCATCTGCTTTGACCGGTTGGGTTTGAGAAAGAGAGAGAGAGGGAGAGAGAGAGAGACATAGAGAGGGAGGGAGAAAGAGAGAGGGGGAGAGACAGACAGACAGACAGAAAGAGACAGAGAGAGAGATAGACATAAAGACACAGATAGACAGACCGACAGACGGACTAGCAGTAGAAATAGCAGCTATAATTATAATAATAATGGAAATATGACTGATGATAGTAGTTACAGCTGTAATAATAGCTGTAATAATAGCACAGTAGATCAAAATGATTATCTGATATTAGCTTGTTTACTAATACAGCTTTAGATGACAGAGATCTGATATTTAACAGTCCACATTTAATTTTCCTATTGTTTTGTCCTATAGCAGTGGTGGTCTTAATTTTTATTAGGTTTTTATTAATGACTGCTCTCCTGTTTAATTTTGATTGAATTAATTTAAGTGGTCGGGGGGGAGACACAGTCATTATGGGGTTTTGGGTGGGTAACTGCTCTAATGGAAGCGCAGAGAAGCGTGTAGGACTGCGACTCTGCATCCTGGTCTGGACTCTGGGTTGTCACGGTTTTGGTTCACTAATAAAGTCGGTCAGATTTCTAGATATGAGAGCCGCTCCATCCAAAGTGGGATGAATGCCGTCTCTCCTCATCAGACCAGGTCTCCTCCAGAAAGTCCGCCAATTATCTACGAAGCCCACATCGTTTGCTGGACACCACCTCGACAGCCAGCGGTTGAATGATGACATGCGGCTAAACATGTCATCACTGGTCAAATTGGGAAGGGGCCCAGAGAAAACTACGGAGTCCGACATAGTTTTTGCAAACGAACACACCGACTCCACGTTAATTTTAGTGACCTCCGATTGGCGTAACCGGGAGTCATTACCGCCGACGTGAATAACAATCTTACTGTATTTACGCTTATCCATGCATGCTAACAAGTACAACCTCATAGCCGTTAGCATGACTGTAGCCCGGTCTTGCTAAAACATCCTGTTTCCTTTCATATTAGATATCCAGAAATGTATTGATTGCTGACTTGTGCACTGTCAAGAAATCATCATGTACTGAGAATGTCTTTTGCAGCAAAACACTTTGATATTCTATGTGTCATTGTTATTTCTCCTCAGGTTGTATTCCATGGCCATGTTTTGAGTTGCTAGGAGAAGGAGACCCTAAAATCTGTCAGCACTATGTCCAAGCACCAAATGATGTGAAGATTGAGTTTGTACATGAGCCAAACCCCAAATATGACACAATGGTTGTCTCCTGGAAGCCCAGTTACTATGGTATGTTGATACAGATTGACAACGAAATACTCTCATCCTATATTCTAAAGCCAATTTCTGTATGCGGTTGTGATAAGGATACATAGCATGTCTTTAAATTGGGGCGAAAGTCATACAGTTGTTTGGTCAGTTTTTAAGACTGTAGCCAGTTTTGAAATTAAAATACCATGTCAGGCAGGAGTTACGTCCCCCAAATAATTTGTCATATCAGGGTTTGACATAAAGAAGATTTACTTCAGGTGACATACAGTGAATTATTTTTGAAAGGCGAAAATTATGCCTTGCATTATGAGAATGCTTCTATGAGAGACAGCTCGTTGAATTATTCCAGGCTTTGACAGGTGACAGTATAACAGACTTTCTTGTTAAAAGTTTAATTGAGCATGCACTGAACTGGTGTAACACAAGCAGCACACACATGCATTTGACTTTGGAGTTTGTATGCAACTTAGATGATGGCTTGCCGAGTCCGTGACACTGACTTCACGCTGTCCTTTTGTGTTTGCTGCAGGCATCGCCTTCCTGCGAGGCTTTCAGGTGTCCCTCCAGGCTTTGGGAGGGTCTGGTGTTGCCTGTCAGCTCTTTCTCTTCCACCGTAACCTCTCCATCCCGGCTTCACATGCTCAAAGGGTAGGAAGGGCCCCGCTCGCTTTGGTCTGTGCTTCTTTTTCTGCCTAGAATGCCACTTTTAACGCAAATTCTTGTTAAAAGCAGTTCTCAACAACAAACAACTAAGCAATACTTTGAATATAAATACATTTACATTTTGATTACAGATTATTTCATCAGGGAGTGGATCTTAAATCTTTCCCACCCCAAAGACCAAAGACTTTCCCCTGGGAAGACACACCAGCAGCCAGTATCTTTTAGCTTCTGGACATACTCTCACATTATGACCTGGTGTTTATGAAATTATGTTATATTTTGGGTGGGATAACAGTGACATCATCCTTCAGAAAAACTGAAAATATGCCCTTATGATTTTATCAAGCTCATCAAGATCATTCAAAAGCTGTAATTATCACACGAGAGGCAACGTCACAGGAAGTCTGTTATTTAGCCTTTTGTTATGAGAATGTCCTGAAGGACTATGACACCATACACCATTGGACATGCTCACAACGGTGGGAACTCCACATGCATACATTTAAACCACATTAACACTTAATCCAATGAAAGGAACACACATTACTGTGTTTGACTTGGTAAACGATGAAAACGGTGAGGTTTCTAATAACCCTTATTTTGATAACTATAGGTTGTATGGGGCTGATTTTGTTTTTGAAACAAATCATTTTTGCTCAACCCTGTGTACACAACTCATCTGTCTAATTTTATATGTAATCTGCCAGTTTCAAAGAAGAGATATTTGCGTCACTATGTCCCACGACGATGCATTTTATGTCTGACATATTAGAAACAGATTAGTGCAATTTGCCCATTACTAGGCAACAAGTTGCTATCCACCTGCTTCATTTCGGTTTCTGTAATCAGAATCAGAATCAGAATCAGAAACTGTTTATTGCCAAGTAACATACATTACAAGGAATTTGCTGTGGTCTGAAGGTGCTATTGTTTTGATAACAAATAAGTAGAATATAAAAGCTAAAATAAGAATAAGAATAAAAATAAAAATAAAAAATAAGATAAGATAAATAACAACAGTGCAGTGACCAGAATAAAGTAAAGTGTCCAGATAAAGTGTCCAGTAGGGGGTGGGTGCGTTAATGTAACGCAGTGGGGACAGGGGTGATGTACGTTAATATAACGTATATTGTGTTAATTGTTTTACATGTAAAAACTATGTCCTATAGCATCCCTGGCTGAATGATGGTCTAACTCTTCACAAAACCTTTATAGATGACACACAGTGCTGTAGCTCCAAAACTGTGGGAACCATGAAGGTTGAAAAGCACTATATATGTGAGACCATTTGAGTCCATTTACTTTAACATCCTGATGGAATATGTCACAATAGCTTTACAATTTTCCTTGGATTATATGCTTTAGATTGAAAATGAATTAGCATTACTATCATTTATACTCAAATACCACTTTTTAACCCTTTTAACTCAACTTAATGACAATCTCTAATGGAGTCCTATAGGTGAGCATTTGAACTCACCTATAGAATATGTATATGAAATATGTATTCGCATAAAGCATTGGAAAATAGCACAAATCACACATGAAATGCAGCTTTAATCTAGCATTACTTCACTAAAGCATGCTTCACCTTACATACAAGCTTTATAATTTAACTAACAGAACCAATAATAACACAGCTTTAAGAACAGACTCATGAAATCAACAGATTATTTAAGTATTCTGGACCATACCAAAGGTCATTAACACATCCATACATGTCCTTGAGGCGTCATCATACAATAAAGAAAAGTGTGAAATTGTTAAAGTGTAGCAAGTGTTAAACCAACAAGTGACTTTTAAGAACTGCAATGCATAAACACCATATTGTTGCCTATGAAAGACAGGGATCATGTTTTAAAAAACGTGATATCTATTTAATGGTAAATGTTTCATGAAAGAACCACAAGTTAGTACCAGAGCTACAGGCTGCAATGACCACTCTGTACTAGTATTCTGGTACTCTGGGAGGCAAATCTGACCATAACCAAGTCCAAGTCTCATATCCAAATCTGCATATGCTCAAATCAAATCATCCTACAAAAAAGTAAGTAAAAAGTTCAAATTCAATCAAAAACACACAACGTCACATCACATAAAATGGCAACTCGACTCAACAATTCTTTGGGGAAAGTGTTGATAAACATATGTCAGCTGGGATTGGCTGTAGCCCCCCTGTGACTCTCAAGGATAAGTGGGTATAGCAAATAGATGGATGAATATATATAATATATAACAGCAATATATATGAGACTTTGTATGAGAAAGCCGTTCTATTTAACCACTAATAAAGAATATGTCAAAAACTCTTATCTCAGCTTATCAGATAAGTGTGCAGTGTGTTTGAAGTCATAATTGCCACTGAATTCTGCAGGTGTACAAGTCAGACCCTTTCCCCGGCCTCTCCCTTGGGTCCCAGTATGCTGTTACCGTCATGGCTCTGCCAGTGCCTGAGGAGTGGGAGAGGTTCTACCACAGCAAGATCTTTTCCACACGCTGTAAGACTACTTTAAGCTCTAGACTAGATATTATCTCATAAAGCACACACACACACACACACACAGTTTCAGTGAACTTTGTGGTTGCTTCAGGGTAACCTTCAAAATCTAAATCCCTCCTTCTCTTGGCTTATTTACTGTACATATAATGACATCTCCTGCTCTGTCCCCAGAAAGCTCTCTGCTCTCTAAACTTTGCCCTTTTCATCATATATCTTTCAGTAAGACTATTGTCAAAACAATGGTGAATTTATAGTAATATGCGCTGGTTTTGCAGCATGTGCAGAGAAGAACGGTCTTGAGCAGTGCAAAAAAGGTGAGAATTTCTCATAGTTCCCAAATAAAGTCTGGTATAACAATAAATGTTTTCCTTCTTCGGTAATGCTTCAATTTACAGGTCCACAAATTTCATGGAAAGTAGGTGATAATTAGCAAGTTACGTATTTGAAATTTCTTTGAAATTATCCCCAAATTACCCCTAAATGTGTCCAAAATTACTGCAAAATTATTTAAGAATTATATTGTGCTCTTTCCTAATAAGCAGTTGCGGTTCGATTTTTCACAAAAGTTAAACTTGCTGAAAATCTATCAATCCATGAATAAATGCTGCAGCTCTTCAATAACCAAGAAATTCCTGCGTTTTGCTTCCCAGCTGTTGGGTAAAAGTGAAGGGGGTTAGCCCTGAAGTCGATCTGCCCAGGAGGAAAACAAAGTCTTCCCTGTGCTACCGACAAGGGTCTGGAAGCTAGCACAGGAGCTTTGGCCCTGCAGGAGGAGAAGGTTTTCAAGTCCGGGGTGGGGGGACCCAGTGGGGGAGTGGCGCCGGAATGGGCACCAGAACCGGAGACAGATGAGATGGCAACGGAACAGGGTTTAGCTAGTAGGAACTATCTAGATATCAGTTAACTTCGTATTACTTTCCTTGAAATGTATGTATGCATGTAATTATCACCTACTTATCATGAAATTTGCGGACCTGTAAAATGAAGCGTTACCGTTTCTTCTTATGATCAGCTTGACATCATGTCAATATTTTATGGTCTGGTTGTAGACTGGTATCCCAAATATATTGAGGTCCAACATGAAGGGACTGCCATCATAGTGACCTTTAACCTGGCTCCCCCGAACCTGGGCATCAGAAGCTACTTCTCACTGTGTTACGCAAACGGCATAATGAAATACACAGACATAACACCTGTGAGTTGTTTCAACTTCTGCAGCTTTATATTTTGCCAATGCCTTGCTTCTATTATGTGTATTACGGAACTATTTGATAATTAAGTGAACTGAATACTTGTATTTAATTTCCTTAGAATTCCACCAACAACAAAACTCATCACAGCTATCAGCTGAATGGCCTTCAAGAAGGAACCAATTACACTTGTGAGGTAAAATAAAAGTGGATTATAACTATTCTATCCTTAACACTGATTGCATAATATATAAAACTACAACTGTTTTCAACCTAATCTCAGGGGCTTTGTGTTTAATAAATTATATTGAAATACCAGTCTCAAAAAATATGTATTATATGGACTATCTATATATTTTATGCATTAATTTTCAACCATCGGCATTTAGCATTTAGCCAGATATTTCCCCTCAAGAGCTGGTGGAGAGCAAAACAGAGATAAAAGGAGAGTGAATATTGGACTTGCATTCATCATCACAACCCCAAATTAATGCTAATGTTGCTCCATGTCTTCTGGATAAATAGGCTGTTAGCCAACACAGTCGATATATCAACTTTATAAGGTGATGTGTCAGTGTTTTGTTTACAGCTTGTTGCGCTGCCCCCAAGTGGCCCCCAAAAGAAGTTTATTTTGTCAATCTACAAGGTCAAGAATGAACTGTCATGCTCAACATTTCTTGTTTCACAGATTGCAGCTAACGAAGTGGATGCAGTGAGGAAAACATTCAGTGTTCAAGTCATGCACATTCAAAAAGGTGGGGGAGGTTGTTTTATTGCTGCTGATCCACACAATCACTATGCATCATAGTAGGTGCTATGCAAACCTCTCTTTTCATTTTGTTGTGGAGATATAAGTGATATAATATTTAAGTGTCTGTTGGACCATGAATACAGTCTGTGTATATTTAATACATGTGTGATCAATCCCATCAGTCTTTCATCCCTTTAAGTAATACTTTGGAATTTGGGGAAATATTCTTATTATGCTTCCAGTCTTTATGCTAAACTAAAATAATCTACTCCCAGCTCTAGCTCCATAATTAGCACACAGGCATGACAGTGGTATCAATCATCTCATTTTAACTCTCGGCAGTAATTAGTAACGCATTTTCCAAAATGTCAAACTACTTCTTTAAGGTCTGTCACTGAATTATCATGTAATCACAACTCCCCACTCCTCAGAAGGTGCCTTGCAACTCTCTGTCACTCTCTCCTGGGCTTTGATGCTTCCACTGGGCCTGGCTGTGGTAGCCATACTTGTAGTCTTACTGGCTGCTCTCACCAGGAGGAGGCCCAAGCTGCAGATGAAGAAACTTGACATAAAACCAGGTGCGAAGACAAACCAAATACTTCATGTAAAATCACTGCTTGCATTTCATGAAAGCTAATCAAAATAAGTCATGATAATAATCCATTTTACACCATTTGACAGAGAACCTTTCTTGTACCTCTGTTCTGTCTTTTCCATTACTGGCATGATGTGAAATACAACCAGATTTCTTATTTTCATCCATTCAGATGTTATCAAGCAGCATCAAGAAAGCGGGACTCAGGAGGAAGTGATGGCATTGCCCAGAAACAGGCTGACCCCTCCTCGTCTTCTGATTTGCTACAGCAGTTATGATGGGCCCGCTCATGTCAAAGCTGTCATGCAGTTAGGGGCCTTCATACAACAACACATGGCCACTCAGGTAGTGGACATGACATGTCGTGGCTCTAATGCCTTTTCCTACAGGTGTGCTGATTCAGTGGAATCGGACAGGCAGAAACAAATTATGAATACATCCATCCATTCATTTTCTACTGCTTATCCGGGGCCGGGCACGCGGTGGCAGCAGGCTAACCAAGGTGGTCCAGACATCCCTCTCCCTAGCAATGTTTTCTAGGGAGATCTCGAGGCGTTCCCAGGCCAGATGAGATATGTAATCCCTCCAACGTGTTCTGGGTCTAACCCGGGGTCTCCTACCAGTTGGACATGTCCAGAAATCCTCCAAAGGAAGGCGCTCAGGATTCATCCTGATCAGATGCCCGAACCACCTCAACTGGCTCCTTTCGATGCAAAGGAGCAGCGGCTCTACTCCGAGCTCCCTTCGGATCCCTTTTGAGGTCCTCCCCCTATCTCTAAGGCTGACCCCAGCCACCTTGATGAGGAAACTCATTTCGGTCGCTTGTATACCCAATCTCATTCTTTCGGTCCTTACCCAAAGCTCATGACCATAGCTAGGGGTTGGAAGGTAGATCGAGTGGTAAATCAAAAGCTTTGCCTTCCGGCTTAGCTCCCTCTTCACCACAACAGTTCAATACAACACCTGCATTAGTGCTGACACCGCATCAATCCGCTGGTCGATCTCACGCTCTATTTTACTCTCACTCGTGAACAAGACCCCGAGATACTTGAACTCCCTGCTTGAGGCAGTAACTCAGATTGCTCAGGCAGGGAGCAATCCACCTTTTTCCAGGAGAGAACCATGTCCTCGGACTTGGAGATGCTGACTCTCATCACGACCACTTTGCACTCGGCTGCAAACCGCCCCAGTGCATGCTGTGGGTCACAATCTGATGAAGCCAACAGAGCCACATCATCTGCAGAGAGCAGAGAAGCAATTCTGAAGTCCCCAAACCAAACACTCTCCTCTCCCGGCTGTGCCTTGAGATCCTGTCCATGAATATCACAAACAGAATCTGTGACAAGGGACACCCATCGAAAACGTATTTGACTTTTGTGCAGAATATACAGATACAGCTTGCACTATATATATATATATATACAGTATATATATATATATATATATATACACATATACATATAAGGACCAGGTGGCTTGTAGCAACGGCCCCGATGACCCCATACTCCCACAGTACCCCTCACAGGACCCCCCGGGGACACGGTCATAAGCCTTCTCCAAGTCCACAAAACACATGTAGACTGGATGGGAAACCCCACCCCCCACCCCAGTAAGCCCCCAAGGGTCCACTGTCCACAAGGCTAGGACGGAAATACAAAAAAGGATAACTGTCATCTTACAAAGCTAATTATTATATTGACAATTTCTGTGTTTCAATCTTTTCTTTAATATGAAATAGGGGTGTGTAAAATGTGTTATTAGAACACTTTGTCGTGACAGTGTTCTCCTTTGTTCTTCCCAGGTGTGCTTGGACCTGTGGGACTCTCTGAGCGTGGCTGAGGAGGGCAGTATGGCCTGGCACTGCCGTCAGATCCGGGAGAGCGACTTTATCTTGGTGATCTGTTCTTGGGGCTTCAATCGCAGACCTAAGCCAGAGCCAGAGGGTGACAACAAAGATGAGGCAGACAGAGGGCTGGACTTTGGGTCCAACGCCTTCAGCTCTGATGTAGCCATCAGACTTGTCGGAGAGGAGGTGGGACGAGCCAAAGCCAGGGGCCAGGACATGTCCAAATACATGGCGGCCATTTTTGAGTACTCTGAGGAAACAGACATTCCCACTGAGCTGAGGCTGGTATCTCACTACACGCTGACAAGTGACTTACCGCTGCTCTTCTCCCACCTCCATGGAGTGGCTCTGCATAGGCCGGGGGGTTACCTGAAGATAAACTACATCTCAGAGGAGGGCTTTTCTAAGTCACCAGCCGGAGCAGCTCTGCAGTTAGCAATCTACGAGGCTGGGATGGCAATGAGGGCAAAAAGGTATCACTCTGTGGAGGGAGGGAACTAAACACTAAAAAAAGCAATCCGATACGCCCTAACTTAATGGTGGTCCTCAGCCCAGTATAGGAGAATAGTTGGCTTACATAGCCAGACCTATCTCCACACTTCGGAGAAAGGTCTAGCTCAACCCATTATCATTCTGGGACAGGAGAAAAAAACGCTCTGGCTTGTTTGTATTTCTTTAAACCAATCACAATCGTCTTGGACAGCGCTAAGCCCAGGATGCAGTGACTGTGCCCTTGCAAAACGGTAACACGCAGACTGAAATAGTTGGCCAATGGCAGTCTTATCCCAACAGCCTACATCCGGTGAGTCAGACTACCTGAAGATAGACACTGATGATGGCCACAAACTTAACGGTTCCCTTAAATAATTGACCAACTAATCACCTCTGCCTCAGTTGTGCTGCAATGGCAGCAGCAGTGCACTTTGACCTCTAAAATGTGTTAACATGGTATATGTGTGTGTGTGTGTGTGTGTACAGGAAGGATTTGTTAAAAGAACGTCCAGTAATGTGTGTAATGGTCAAAAAAGCTATCTTAGTCTTACAAAAGACATTTTCTGTTTGTTTTCTTGCAGTGTCATGTGAAG